>NC_028644.1:59603850-59648517 GCF_001406875.1 Solanum pennellii | reverse complement strand
ATCATAATTGGAATTTGCAAAAAAGAATTATAAGTTATAAACTATGTATAGAGAAAAAAACTGGTGCATATTTAGCTTCAAATATTTTAAGTGTTTTAGATTATTACATGATTATAGATAAAATAATGTCTGTCGCATTAGATAATGCATCTAATAATACAAACGCTGCTAACATGTTAAAAGTTAGATTATGTCCAATTGACAATAATGTTTTTCATGTTAGATGTGTTGCACATATATTAAATTTAGTTGTACAAGATGGTATTTCATTATTTGATTGTGGTAGCGTAAAAGTTGAATATGCTGTTACTTGGATTTTTCATACAAACAATGCTGCTAGAATTAGGGAATTTAATGAGCGTTGTTCACTATGTGAATTGTCACCTAGAAAAATTCAAAAAATATATTTAAAAAATTTGGAATTCTCTTTACGAAATGCTTTCAGTTGCTTATAAATATAGAAGACCCATACAAATGGTTTTTAATGCTCATAATGCTGACCCATTAGATAGAATTTGTGATGAAGATTGGGAAGAAACTAAAGAACTATTACAATTTTTAAGACTTTTTTATGATGCTACTACCATGTTTTCGGGAATTTATTATCCTACTATTTCATCCGTATTAATAAATATTTGTGCTTTTTCAATTCAATTTTGTAAATATAAAAAAATAGATAAATTTAGAGTTGCAATTGAAGGTATGATTGAAAATTTTAAAAAATATTTTTTTCCTATTCCTCGAGTTTTTTTAACGGCTACTTTACTTCATCCTTCTTATAAATTACAAGATGTGCAAGTCCTTGTTGACACTTTTTATGAAACTTTAGAAATTTTACCAGAAGAAATTCCAAATTGTCAAGCGTGTAAGTCTAGCATAAAAGTAGAAGCAAAAGTTTTGTATGAAAAATATAGAACTACTGAAAATTTTCAAGGAGAAGTTGGTCAAACTTTTAATGTTGAGATTGATTCGTCACTTCCAATTTCATGTTATATGCGAGGTTTTCTTGGTCTTAATTCTACTAACCGTGATGATTTTGAAGAATATCTTAATCAATCTTTAGAAGCATTGAAATCAAAGATGGCAATGAAGATTTATTAGGATGGTGGAGTAGGCGAAGCGATGCATTTCCAACTTTGAGCAAAATGGTTCGTGATGTTCTAGCTATTCAAGCTTCATCAGTTGCATCGGAGGCTGCTTTCAGTGCGGCAAGGTTTCAAATTGGTGATCATAGACATTCATTGGCGGAAGACAGTTTTGAAACAACACTTTTATTTAGAGACTGGTCCAATGCCGAAAGGAGGAATAACAATTTGCCAAAGTTAAGTAAAAAACAAGCAAGTTGGATCAAAACGCAAATTGAATGCAGTGATAATGAATTAGAGGCACAAGAATTTCTAACAAGTTTGCCAACACCGGAGGATATCACCATCGATATGATGCGACAATTAGAATTAAATTTTAAAGGAGAAAACATATATTTTTAGATTACATTCGAGAACTAATTGAAACAGAACCCTTCCTAGAAGGTGGCTGCGTAAAATTAGTTACTCATCTAAAATCTGTAACAAATATTAGTTTTACGTATGAGAACTTATTGAAACAGAACCCTTCCTAGAAGGTGGCTGCGTAGATTAGTTACTCCACTAATATTTGTTAATTGTAAGTTGTAACTTCTAAGTTCTATTGAATAAATTTGAAGGTTTTAACTTTTGTTCAAGTTTTTTAATACAATTATTGTTTTGCATTTTAATTTTAATATATACAATTGAATATATACTAAAGTACTAAACTAATTTTAAAATACTTAATTTAAAATTTAAAATTTCCATTACTTTAAAATATTTAAATTACAAATTTAAACTTCTCAAATTTGAAATTTAAAACTTTAAAGTTGAAACTTGAAATTTAAAAAATGAATCTTAAAATTTATAAATTGAAACTTTAAATTTGAAATTTTTTTTTGATATTTGAAAATCAAAAATTAAATTTAAAATTTATTATCTAAAGACGTATAATTTCAATAAAAATATATAAATATTTAAAAAAAAGAATCCCCCGTCCCGTCCCATCCCCCCAAATCCCATCCCATCCCGTATATATAGTGGGACGGGATGGGACCTATTTTTGTCCCCCCAATCCCGGTCCCGTGTCAAATCCCCTCTCCCCGTCCCCCGTCCCGTCCCGTCCCCCTTCGTCCCGTCCCCCAGTCCCCTTCCCCGTCCCCTTGCCAGCCCTAGTTTTTCCTAGAAGAATTTGTGTAGATCAGTGTTTTAAAAATTAGAGGCAGTGAGATAACGTGTTTTACTTACTTTAAGGTAAGCTGTAAGTCTCGAGATGTGGAGCGTAAGTTTTATAAATTATTAAATTTTTAATTATAATATAATAACATAAAATTATAAAAATATATCAAAGTTTGAAATAATTACAAACATGATAAATGAACTCATAGAAAATTAAACTTATAACATGATTATACAAGTGTAAATAATCTAATATCTTTAAATTTTTAATTTAAAAATATTTTTTATCATATTATACAATTCACCCGTAAAAGAAAATAATAAACAAAACTTACTAGTATTATGATAAAAACATCACTCAATTATAAATAAAAATAAAATCATTTTCAAACAACTAAATAAAATATAATAACTTTGAGATTTATGTCAAAACCATGAAGAGCAATGATAAATGAAAAGTAAAATTTCATTATATATTTTTTAAAGAAATATTACGTAATGTATAATCACCTTCACAATGTTATCAAATAGTAAAGTTGTGATACTACAACTTGCTATTTGAGTTACTCTCAATTTTCTTTTCTCTAAAGATTAAAAAATTATGAAGTACAATTCATTTATTCAAGAATTATGAGGATCAACAATGTTAACTAAATAAAATTTTAAAAACGCACAATTTATCTAAGATCTATTAAGCGAGCCATGAGCGTTGGGCGTACTTAAGACGTATAGTTGGGCGCTTAGGGCGTTAGTCTTATAGAGAACTAAGTCCCACACTTGAGTCCAGCAGAGTCTTTAAGAACACTGATGTAGACCCTTATTATGATTTTAAAATAATTAAAGCATATATAGAAGTTTGGATATGAATTTGTAATATTTGAAAAAAAATTAGAAAGTGAAGTTATTTTACAAATGAGTGTTTGAAAATTGAAGTTATAATAGGAACATATATTTTGTTTGAAAAGATATTGAAGTTTTGTGAAATAATTTATTTATCTTTTTACTTAAATTTGAGAAATCTCACCTTAGTTAAAACAAAAATTAACTAGAGCACATAACTGAAAAGTAATTTATCTTATTTCTGAAAAACAAAAGAGCAAAAGATTTGTATGTCTAAACAAAGAGTGAACTCCTATTTGATGTAATAGATTTTGGAGTAGAATTTGAAAATATGGGTTTTGAAGTTGTATTTGTTTTTATTTTTTTATGTATTTGGAGTAGAGACGAATATGATATGATATGGTATAATTTTTGAAATTTGATTCGATATTGATTTTTATTTTCAAAAATAATAATCCACTACATTAATTTGGCATGGTTCGATATTATTAAGTTTGATTTTAATATTTTGTTGTATGATAAATTAGTAATTATAGTTTATTCAATTTGACTTATATATATTCATATAAAATAGAATTATTATTTCAACTTCTCAAAAAATGTTCCAATTACGTCAAACTACTATCTTACACATATATAAATACGTATTAAAAAGAAAGTATAATTAAGCAATTTTTTGTGAATCAAATTATACAAAAAAAAAATAAGGCAATTTCAATCAAAATAAAATTGTCAAAAATTCTATCAACTAAACATTTAATTTTGTTCTATCATTATTCATTAGTATTATACAACAATATATATGAATTATTTATATAACTATATACTTTGATACAATATTTCATATTTTATTTATAATTATCGAATATTATATCTAACATAAAAAAAGTTTAAAATGTTTAACATAAATCATACCAAAGTTCATAATATAGGAACCACAATATCAAAAATTTTGATCCATTATGGTGATTTGGTACCTACTGTACCATGTTTACCTCTTGTTTGGATATGTAGTTTACTTGAAATAATTAAAATTTTATGGGTGAAAGTATCAAGAAATTCAAATTTTGGCATGAAAAATTGAAAACGTTTATAGATCAAAATTGTAAAATATAATAAGATTTTATTATCAAACAAATATTTAAAGATAAAACTATAATTAAACTCTAGGTATGTAATAAGACATCATCAATTTGGATTTAGTTGGGACTTTAATGTGGGCTCTGGGATGGAAAATCAATAGTCGGGGTTTTAATTTGATCTCAAAACATAAAATAATAAATCAAAAAAATCAAAGCTCTAATGTAAACTCTAAACATGGAACGAGAAATACAAAAAGAAGTCAATATGTAGAGATAGTTGGGGTGATTTGAACCCATTTGGCCATAAATATTGACTTTTTTTTAGAGATATTATTTCACCTCACTTAAAAATAAACGTTTGATCATGAAAATTTAAATATATTTTGAAGTTATATTTGAAAATTGAAAAATAACAAAAACACTCTTTTAATTTTTACTTTTTAAATTTATTATGTTATTTTTAAAATTTTTTTTCTTATTTCCACAAAATAATCCCACATAAATTATATACATATTCAAATAATGTAAATATATTCAAATTCCACATATTAACAATAAATACTATACTCAAACATAATTCCAATTTTAAAATTTTCAAATAATTTTTTTTTAATTTTCATGATCAAATGAGTATTACTGACAAGTGACAACTTGCCATATATCTTAATAGTCTGAAGAATTGGAAAAAAAGTGAATATATGTTGATATAGGTAGAGTGATTTGAAGTCTAACAACTTACCATATATATAAGTAATCCCAAGAACAGAAAAAGAGAATAAAATCCAATCACGAGGAATTAATTAAAGGAAAGAAAATAAAAATGGAGTGACATTTACGTCAAATATCGTGTCTATCAATGTCAAAAAATTCGACATAATTTTTGAATAATATGATCATCAAATTATACACATATTTCAAACAGGATAAATACTAATAAAAAAATTCTTTATAATGAAAATTTACAAATACCATATACGAGTGTTTTAAAAGACGGGGTATAAGACGAGACGTTTCTGTATAGGATGAGGCGTAAGTTCCGAGACAAGGGTTAGTCCTACAGATCTACGAGGCGTAGTATCATATATATTTAATTTTATAGGTTTTATTACTAATAAAACAAACAAAAATAAATCTTTCAATAATTTATTATTTTTATTGAGATAAATATTAATAATCAATAATGTAGAAACAAAATATTATAATTACTATTTGAGAAATATCATTACATCAATAGTAAAAATATGATTTAAAGCAAAAAAGTTTTTTAAAAATAAATCAAAAACACTCGGTATATGTTTTTACGCTCATATTTACGTTTTATGCCAGGATTTACACCTCAAATTTTAATACTTACATTTTATAAATTTACATTTTTCATTTACGTTCTGAAGCGTTTAACATGCATCACTCCAAGACTCGCTCTAAAAACATTTTTTAAAACACTGCTATATATCTTCTTAGGATTCATTTTTAGATCCAATACTCACTGATTCAACATAGAAAATTCATAACATGGATCAAATGAATCTGGTGACTAGTAAGATATGTATAAATTTTCGTTAGAATTTTAACTCTAATGATTATAATAATTTTTTTAAAAGAATAAGAACAAAAATCTCTGACTTAAAAGAGTACATGTGGCATTCATTAAAAGATGCGCCCAAAATCTAGCCTCTTGCATGGCTTTGCACACTTGTTCAATTTCATGCTAGGACAGGTAATTCTTAGTATTTTAATTTTTTTTGATCGAATTCGATTAAATTTAAATTTACGAAATTTTTGGGATTGATAAAATCCTTACTATTGGTGTTTTTTTCTTAATTAAATAGTATAATTTTGTAAGGATTAAAGTTGTAAATTGTAATAATTTAGTGCTAATTTGGTCATATTTCTTAAGCCAAAAAAAAAAAAAACTCTTTGGACTTACTTCAAACTTGCCGAAGAATAGGTCAGCAAACTTGTTCTTCTTCTTCTTCTGTTAGGGCTAAACACTGCATGTGGTATTTATAGATACAGTATCAACCTATATCATATCTAACTTTTGTCTTCTCCCTGTGAATTTGGATTTTTATCATCAATTTTTCATTTTGAAATCTTTTTGGTTTTGATGATTTCTTCTTTCGGGAAATTGACAGGGGATTTTAGATGTTGGTAAGTGGTGAATTCAACCTATAAGTTATGGCTGTTGCTGATTTTCTGTGCCGGGCTGAGACAAGGAGAGTGTTATGGGTAATGGGAGGTGTTTTTGCATTTTCTATACTTTTTCAATTTTGTGAACTTCCGTATGGGAATTTCATAGGATCTTTGTTTTCTAGAATGAATTTCAATAGAATGAACTATGTTAATACACAAATCAATTTTACTGGTGGATTTGATGAGAAAATCAGTAGAAACGATTCGATTTTTTTGATTGAATCAAAGAAGAATGATGACAGTTCTGGAGTGGAATTGCTGAAACCAAACACGAATTTAGCACCAGAAAGGGTTATGGAATTTGGGAATAGATTCAGAGGTAACAATGGAAATGTAGCTCCGGTGTTTGAACAACAACATAAAGATGATAATATTGTACCTCTACCATCGAACACTGAATCACCGCCATTGATTTCATCACCTCCACAAGTTGATGATAATTTGATTGTTCCTATAGCTTCTCAGACTGATGAAATAGCTGTTATTGTTGTCCCTTTAAACTCGACGAATGCCACTATACACCTGATGAATTCACCAGCTCCCTCTGTTTCACATAGGCATGTTGACACCGATGATAATTCGACTGTATTGGCTGGTTCTCATAATCCGAATGAAGCAACAGGGCTATTAAGAAATGATCATTCCTTGTCAGCGAATGGCTCCACTATGACCAAAAGAACTCCTGCTGCGAAAAAAGCGTCTGTGGAAGGTGTAGTGTCAATATCTGAAATGACTAATATGTTGCTTCGGAGTAGTCACCCGTCAAACCTTTTAACGGTATGTATAGGTATATCTAAGATTAGGAAAGGCCAATTCGTTGAATCGAATAGTTTCTAATTCCTTTTGCTTATTGAATTCTGGCAGAATCCGGCGTGGTCTTCAGCTGGTGATAAAGAATTGCTTAGTGCAAAATCACAGATTGAAACTGCACCTAACAATATCAGTGATCTTGGCCTATATGCACCAGTTTATCACAATGTTTCAAAGTTTAAAAGGTACACTTTATTATATTAGAGGTTTTCATAGCTTACATATACATTTTTGTTGATTTACTAAAGTTGGTTGTGGAAAGATAACAATCTATTCATTGCTACTGTTATCAAATTTGGGTCTTAACTAGATCGATACATGTAAGGATCATTTATAAGCTGTGTATTGCATAATCTGCTTATGAATTTCTGCCAGCTTGACATTGGTTATTAAGTACTTACATATTGGCTTTTGCTGGTTTGGATGAATCGTGAGATAGCACTTAGCGATATGTTTACCAGATTTCATTCATCAAAATGCAGGAGCTATGAGTTAATGGAACAGAATCTCAAGATTTACATCTATAAGGAGGGCAAGAGACCCATATTCCATCAACCAAAGCTCAAGGGCATCTATGCTTCAGAAGGTTGGTTCATGAAGCAGTTAAAAGCGAGCAAGCAGTTCCTCACCGATGACCCGAACAAAGCACACCTGTTTTACTTGCCTTTTAGTTCTCAAACATTGGAAGAAGTGGTGTACGTGCCTGGTTCTCACAGCTTCGATAAATTAAAAGCATTTTTGAACAACTACCTCGATTTGATCAAGGGAAGATATCCTTTCTGGAACAGAACACAAGGAGCTGATCATTTTCTTGTTGCTTGCCACGACTGGGTACGTTGTTACAAGTTTTTATAATGATCTATGTTCAATCTGTCTCACTTTGATTGATAGGAGTTGTGAATGGTTATGAAGTGTGTTCCTATTCTTTTGTCTTAGGCCCCGGAAGAAACTAGGCGTGAGATGGCCAATTGCATAAAGTCTTTATGCAATGCTGATTTAAGAGAAGGATTCAAGTTTGGCAAGGATGCTTCTCTACCAGAAACAAACATTGTCTCAACTAATCCCTCGAGAAGCCTTGGGGGAAATCGTCCTAGCCAACGAAAATTCCTTGCTTTCTTTGCTGGAAATATGCATGGGTATGTCCGTCCTATTCTTTTAAAGTATTGGCAAGACAAAGATCCAACGATGAAAATCTATGGCCGAATGGACAACCATGACTATATCCTCCACATGAAGAGCAGCAAGTACTGTATATGCGCAAGAGGTCATGAAGTGAACAGTCCACGAGTCGTGGAGTCCATTTCCTACCAATGTGTTCCTGTGATCATATCTGATAACTTTGTACCGCCATTTTTGGAGACATTGAACTGGGAAACATTTGCTGTTTTCGTTCAAGAGAAGGACATTCCAAATCTGAAGTCTATACTCGAATCAATCCCGCTAAGAAGGTATCTGAACCTTTATAACAATGTGATGAAGGTACAACAACATTTCCTTTGGCACCCTGAACCAGTAAAGTACGACACCTTTTACATGATACTTCATTCTATTTGGTATAATAGAGTTTTCCAGATTGCATCCTAGCAAGTTTTGGATTTGGTGATATTGTAGCTTTTATAAGGAAAAAAAAGAACATTATTATTATTATTTCGATTGATTGGTGCTACTCTATTTGTCCCAATTTAATCGACTACACACACATCTTTAATGTAACATTACAAGATGCAAAAATCTCTCCCTTGTTTCTTTAATTCCGAGTCCAATCAAACTTAGACACTTAAACTATGATGGAGGGAGTATTACCATAGTAGTAATTGTTAATGCGATGTTTAAAATAATAAGAAAGTATTTATGTAGTGAATATCACAATGGGAGAAAATCATACCATACATGATATAACTATTTAAGCCCTTTTTACAAAAATATGGAAATATATTTTTTTTTCATATTTACTAAACCTAAGGCGTAGCAATAGTTTATGTAATGTAGTATATTTACTCTCTCTCTAATCCTCCTTTTAGGCTAATAATTAGCGATATAGTTTCGTGATATTGGGCTAATTAAAAGGAAAATGAGAGGGAAAAAAAATCATATAATACCAAATATGTTATTCCGTTCGAACTTACGGTTTTTCTTTTTCTTTTTTCTCTATTCCTTGATTTTATGCATCGAATTTGGTAAAAACGGTCTTTACTAATTTTTTCTTTTCTACCATACTTGCGACGTTGGAAAAAAAATTGGATCATAAGATGTCTTTAAATTTTTGGCAAAATTTTTGACATCTCAAAACTAATTTTATCTATTACATCGAAGAGGAAGAAAAATACACGACATTTATATATTTGTATGTTGCTTGTATTTGTTTAATACAAGTTACATTGAGATTAGTTATGTTACGATAAGTTATATTGAGATAAGTTATCTTGAAATTTTTACTGCTTGTTTGATTTGTCATATGCAAACTTATATTCATTGCATAATTTCTAAGAATAAGTTGCTTGTTTACAATAATCCCATTCACTTTATTTTATTTTCTTTTTACATTTTCTTAGCAAGCTTTAATTAGTTATTCATTCTTTAAAATAAAATTTTCATCTTATTTAGTTTAAATATTTTGTGTGTGCATGTCCATGATTAAGCCGTGTGTTCTTAAAATTAAACTTTCATCTTATTTATTTATTAGGACGACTGTTCAACTAAATCTAATAGATGTGCTACCATCGCACACATGGATGGCTCTTGGCTGGAGGAATGAATGTGTGTGAAGCTCTTGATTTTGGGCATGTAAAGAGGAGTAAGTACAAATGTTTTATTAACGAGGAGTTGCGAGAGATTAAAAATAAGAAGTTTGAAGAAGAATTGAAGAGAGGCGATTAGATATAATATAGTAATAAATTTTCAGGGACATGATTATAGATAAAAAGAGTATAAAAGTGTGAAAATTATAATAGATGATAAGTGGTAGTTGATTGTTGCACCCGTCTATTTCTTTACCAGTATTATTGTTATTATATACTAAAATTATCTTCTTCTTCAATTTTAAAAAATCAAATCTGTCCCTTAAACTTTTTATTAAGAGTGATGATTTCATTCATCTCATTTCATCTTTTTAGGATGTTTGGTTGAAATACAAGTTATTTTTGGATTAGTTATGTTGAGATTAGAGGCATATTCACATGTATTTCTATGGATGCACGTGCATTCGTTAACTTTAAAAAATTATATATATACATATACATACATTTTGAGATAGACATATATTGTTTTAGGCACCCAAAGACAAAAGCTAGTTGGACTAGTTGGTTTAGACAGTGAACCTCATTGAGGATGGACTAAGTTTGAATCCCCATCTCCTCATTTCTTGTTTTTTTTTGTCACCCATGGTGCAAAGTGAAATTTAAAATCACCACTTCACATAACACATTATCGATTAGAGTCATCTAATTTTTTTATACATGAATATCGTAGTTTTGTATTTCATATAAATCAATATTGGATACATATTTTAACTAACGTGCATTATAATTGGTGGTGCACCTCAAATCTTGAGTTCACCTCTTGAGATAAGTTATGCTTGAATTATTTTTTAATAAAAATAACACTCCACACACATTTAAGATGATAGATATCAAGTTATAAACATACTTTTTGATAATAAACTACTTATAGCATATTATTATCAAGTTAAAGCATATCAAGAAAAAATATATTATTCTCATTAATTATTTAAATAATAATTAATTTATTTAAATAATTACATTTATTATTCAGTTACCTTTTTTAAATCATCTATTTAATTCAATTAATTTTTTAAGTTACCTTTTTTAAACCAAATTATTTGATTACATTATTTTTTTAATTTACCTTTTTTAAACAAAACTCTTTAACTATTATTAATTAAATTAAACATTATATAGTTACCTTTTAAAAAAAAATTACAAAATAATAGGGATTTTATCATTCCATAATAACTGACCCACCACTATCTAAACCAATACCAGTTTTTTTTAAAAATCGTCACACGCTATATTTAAAAAAAATAAAAATTCATCTTTCCCGAATATTTTGTTCTTCCCCAAATCCTCACCAAATCTTCTTTATTTCGCACGCCTAACATTAATCTTCACCAACATTAGCTGTTTTGCTAAAAAATCTACAACATTAACATTCTTCTTCACCAAAATCTACTGTTTTGGTCAATAATCTTCCAAATTTGCACTCAAAAATCTGTATAATGTCGAAGAGAGGCAATGAAACCCCGCGTAAAAGTAGAAGGTTGAACGATGAAGCAAGATCTGAGGAATTTCATGCTCCATCTTTCAACATTTTGTCTCAAACACAAACTCAATCTTCATCTGCAAAAGAAAAATCTAGAACAGAAAAATCAAAAATGAAAAAAAAAAACAAAACAAAGAGCCAAAGGAAATCGAGAAGAAGAGAAAAGGGAAAGAAAAGCAAACCGTAGGTGAATCTGTGAAAGAAGGGTGGACCTCGAACTCATAAAGAACAAGTTATGGACACCACCAATTATCCTACTCCAAAATTCCGTAACAGAAAGTAGAAATTTTCATCGCACACTGTACATTTTTTTGAATGACATGTTTTTTTAACTTATGAACTATTTATGTAATTTTCCAGTTTTTTATTATGAATACTGATGGTTTTATATAAATTATCGATGAATTTTACTAATTATTAAATCTGTCTCTCTTTGTATAAATTTTGAACGCAACAAGAAAATATAGGAACACTGTATGAATCATGTATGAACATTATATGAATTATGAATGTCATATTATAATTTGATATATAGAACATAGACAAATGTTATATATATACTATTTTTTAAAAAATTTATATAAATGATAGTCTATTTCACTATATATTTATAATTTTAAATGTGTATGATATTTGTATAAATTGCACTTTTAAATATGTAATGTTAAATTTTTATATGCATAATGTATGAAAAATATATGAAATGGTATTGACATATGATTCAATATGACAATACGAATAAATATATAATTATACCTTAATAAATGTGTATGACTTTTGCATAAATTACTTATTCAATACGCATTAAATTCTTGTTGTATGAATTCTGTATGATAACTGTATACTTTCAAATACAAAACAGAAACAAATGTTACTTATATTACAGGTATGAATACTGTATGAAAAATGTATAAATTATATCATATTATACTTTGATATGTAGAACATAAACATACATTATTTTATATGCAAATATTGCTTGTATAAATGTATAAATTTTGTATATAGTCCTCATTCAATATGTAATAACTGTATGCATACTATATGAATATTATATGACTTATTAATGGTAACAAATGTTAACATATGAACAGTTGTATATACAATGTATGAACTTTGTATGAAAAATAATATGATTCAATAAAAAAAATAAAACATGTGATTTAACAATTTAAATACTTAAAAACACAAATGTAACAGTAGGAAATCATTGTTTTTGTACAGGATAATTTGAACATGTCTTCCTATTGTGTCCAACTTGATGGCATCTACTGCACGTGTTTTTTGTCCTCTTGAATTTCACATCAGCGAACCCCTTCCAGCGTTCAAATTTGGGTCTTCCTGCTGATCTTTTTTGACCGGGTGGCATCATTTTAGACACAATTCATACACACTTTCTATATATTTCACTGATATATACAACCAAAAAAAAATCCAATTTCATACACAATTAATCCACTGTTTATACACAATTCATATATATGTAACATATCACTTATAAAAAATCAATTCATACAAAAATACTATATAATTCACTTATACATACAATCAAAAAAAGCACTTTCATACACAATTTATACAATTTATTAAAGATTTAATACACAATTAATCCAAACTTTATACAAAACTCATATATATATATATATATATAACAAATCAAACACTGATATATACAATCAAAAAATGGGCTTTCATACATATTTCATACAATATATTCATACATTACATACATAAATAATACATTTTTCATATTTCATCAATATACAAAATTTTATCACCTGACAATTTAAATATAATATGGAGTGGCTTTTACCAAAAATTCACATTTCATATAACTTTCAAAAAATATTAATACAACTTTTCAGACTTTGTTCATATTTTTTTCACAATAAAACTGCACAATGATTCAAAATCTGTAAATTTTTATATTTTCTACATAAATCAATTATCACACCAATCTTCATTTTAATTACAAATCAAAGAAAATTACTATTACTTAATATTTTTCATGGTATCATATACACATCGTAATTGTATCACAAAAAATACATCATATCAGCATCTGCAATATAACAGAAATAAAAAAAAAAGAAACATTCAATACATGACAAAAAAAAACAAATATAATTACAACCAACAATTTATACTTAAAACATAACAAATCATAATTAAAAACTAACCTGATGAATTCCACTTGCCACCATGTTTAATTAATATTGACACAATGTTCTCCATCAAATCAAATCTAATCGTTTTCAACGTCAAATTTTAAGAATTTTTTTTTTTAAAAAAATAAAAAAATATAACAATATTCAAATATCAAAATAATACTCAATTCTGAAAAAAAACAAACAATGCACGTTTAAGGAAAGAAAATAACAGATTAGAGTATTTTAAGGATTTAAATCATAACTTATTATCATTAAAACTAAATGGAGACTTTTATGGTATATCTAATCTGTAAAAAATTTCAAATCCCTTAAAAAATATGCTAATTAGTTATCAATAATCAATAATAACTAATTTCACGCATCACACTATCTAACATTAATTTATCCATTTTTTTTAATTTTACTATCTATTTTTAATAATTTAAAATTAACATTATTTTCTTTTTAAAAAAATGCTATAACTTGATATATTAAATGTTATACAATGCAAATCAAACTCTTATGTCATAACTTGAGAATATGACTACATAAAATGCTATATACCTAATTTACACTTTTTTTATTGCATGTTAGGTTTGTCATACTCAAACTTACATTCATTACGTAATTTCTAAGAGGCAGATGTTTGTTTACAAAAAAAAAAGAAGAGAATACGCTCCAACTTCTTTAGTTTTTTGTTTTTTTACATTTTCTTTGCAAATTTTAGTTATTCATTCTTCAAAATAAAATTTTCCATCTTATTTAGCTTAAATATTTTTAGGCATGCATTTCTATGAGGTTCGGATACATTAATGACATTTTTTATTAAGAAAAAAATGAGAAATTTTGAAAATTTATGAAACTTATAAGGGATAATGGTAATAAGTAAATAAAAGGTGGGATTTCTATAGCTATGCAATTCAGTAATGGAGTGAACATTTTGAGAGAAATCAAAATATAAATAAAACATAAAAATTAGGCAAGTAAATTCAACTTATCTTATATTCATAAACAAAAATTGTATAGAAAAATATATTATCATAAAAAGAACAAATAATTAAGATTGTGAATGTTATTACAAATGCTGTTATAAATTATGTTAATATACGGGTAAATTTCTGCAGACCAAGAGTGGTAAGCCAGAAAAATACTCGTTGCTGTCATCCTTTGAAATTCGCACCAGTGAATTTACCCGGTTTCTCTTCTTGTGGTACAACAGTTCGAGTTGGTGCAGCAACAATCACTGTAACACCGTTATTTGCCATTTCTGATAAACAAAAGTCGATACAGTTTTAAGAAGCAATAAATTATAATTGCGGACTTCAAGGAGTATAAAATCACGAAGATTTTTGTCTCCATCAGAAACAAAGGTTTATAATCATAAAATAATTTTCTTAAAATTATTGCCAATCTGTGTTAGAAAAAATTAGAATTACTGATTCCAATAAATTTTGCAGAAACACGAAGTAACCAAAATTTAATTCACAAAAATTAAAATCTGTAAAACACGTACATAATCTGGAAAAAATTTAAGAGGAAAAAGATCAAGTCCACTGAACTCACAGTGTCCCCTTAAAGAAATTATTCCCCTTTAGTATCCGATGTTTGATTTGGAATATGACCTCCCAGGGTAAAATGATCTCAATCACGAGAGTATAGATACCAAAAACTCTGGTGTCATCTAACTACTCAACAGCAGTAAATTACACGAAGTAATTGTTGCGCAGAAAAAGAAGAAGAGATTAGAAAAATTCGTAAGGAAAAATTCTGAAGAGTGAATGGTATTTATAGGCAAGAGGAACAGGTTCCGAAAGGTTGCAACCCTTTCAGAATCCACACGACCATTAATGAAAGTTTGCAACCTTTCAAATGGTACTGACTGTTTCTGAAAGTTGCAACCTTTTAGAACAGTCATTTCTAAAACGACGGGAAATTTAAACAAAACAAGTCGCGCGCGGATTTGAGTCGGGTCGGATTAATCAACTAAAAAGTGGGTCGGATAAATCAACTAAAAAGTTGAAATTTTTGATTAATTTCAACTAAATAACACCGTTTCTGTTGTCAACTAATTCATTGAAAACATTTAAACTTTGTCCATAAATAAATTCTCGATCATTTTCCGAAGTCATAACCGAGATAAGCGACGATGACGGCGCAAGAGGGGTCCCTCTTTCCAACTCTTTTAACAATTTATAGGATTGTTTTTATATTAGAACTCTCCTATTTTTCTTTCCACCACCGATAGGGGATAAATATCTTTTCATTAAAGCATAAGAAGATTTTTCAAATTCTCAACTTTTCAAGTTCCTCTTGTTTACATCCCTACTCTGTCGAAATAGGCGAAACGTCGCGGCAACTCGAAAAATAATTAATTGATTCAATTTTAACAATGTTTTAAAAATAAACGAGTTTTAAAAAAGAGTCGCCACCTAATTTTAGGAAAACTAGGAAACCAATTATAATCTACGAAACCAATTCGATTTTAGGTAAGGGGTTTAAATTATTCCGAAGGGAAGGGGTTAGGCACCCTTCGAAATCCACAATTGTGGTTCCCGACTGAATTCATTTTTTTTTCAAATTGAGGATGAATATAAAATAATGTACAAATATAATAAACATGCAATATGCACAAATAATAAAATAAATAAAAAAAATCGGCTTAAAGTTTGCCTACGTCAATATTCACATAATAATGAAATAAAGTACGATTCGAACTTCATTCGAATAATTTCAAGGAAAAGCACCTCCGAGTACCTGTATAGACACTTAGTAAAAGAGTTAGTACCAAATAAATATAAATAAAAATGAATAACTCAAATAATAACTAAAAAATAAAAATTCGTCTTATTAACATGGGAGGCCTTGGAAATCGACGGCAATTTCTTCATCGGCCAATTTCAACAACTAAAATATATAAACTTAAATTAAAATTCGGTCTTTTAAAATGGAAAGGCCTCTAAACCCGACGGATAGATTTTTCATTGACCCATTTAACAAATATATTTAATATAACCTGAACATCAATAAAACATAACAAATTTATCCCAAGAGAATATGGAAAACAACAACCAAACTAAAACAACATAATTAGAAATGGAAACAACAATAGCGTAATATATAAAAATTAAAAATAACATTAAAATAAAATAATAACAAAACCCTGAAAAGTTAAGATAGCAAATTGTTGACTAACAATTTTAAAATAATAATAATAATAAATAAATAAACATCAAACCGTAAAATAATGCTAATATTAAAACTACAATAAACACAAATATTAATTGACTTTTAGAACTACATTAAACTAAAAAACAAAACAAGCTACATATAATAAACAGAAAACATAAAAGAGCTGGGAATTAAATAAAACAAGGCTAAGAAAAAAAATTTACCTGGTTCTGGGCAGCGAACCGGAACTACGAGTTTGAAGGAGACGACTCCACCTCCTCAACTCGAAAAACCACAAAACACTTTAAAATTTTTGAACTATGGGAACCAAGAATTTTCAAAATTTTATGAGTATTCTTTTGTCTTCCCCTCCCCATCATCTTCTAAAAATAATGAATGAAGTGGGCTTATATAGAAACCCAAAAATCCTCAAAAAGGATGAAATACCGATGTGAGACTTTTGCAAAATTGAAAATTGTTTGAGAGAAAATGTGGGAAAGGCAGATTTTTTTTTTTGTATTTGACTCAAAATGTATGAATTTTAAAATCATCGGACCAAAATTTGCTATTAAATAAATAAAGCTTCAAAATCACAAATTTTTAAAATGCAGGCCAAAATTAGATATCAACACCTTTCTTTTCATCTATTTTCCATTAATTCTTGCTACATACTTCACAATATATATACAGTGTTTCCCCTGGAATACAATGCTGGTTTTGGGGTGGAATTTCAGATTGACAACAAGACAATGCATGATTATACAAATAAATTGTAGTTGCTGGCACTGGCAATCACAGAAAACTATGAGTTAGGTGTTAGATTTGCATGACATATAATTGGTTGTTTAACACCACCGCTCCAACCTCACTTTATTTGTTTCTTTTCCCTTCATGAAGGTGTCCTCAAAATTTAATGGTTGTTACAAAAGATAACATTCAAAGGATATACATATATATGGAAAATCATATGTAATTAACCTAATTTAAGTTTTATCAAATTTAGTTATAAATTGAACTTATCAATATGGTACGGAATATAAAATATAGAAATTTTTGCTTTTAATATGATAACTCAATTTTTTTAACAAAACATGCAGACTTTGACACTTATTTTCTCTGTCCTTAATTATTTAATCATTTTTGAATTAATTCACATGTTAAATAATTACTTATTTATTTTTGAGTTGATCCACATATTAATATTGACATGGTGAATTTATTATTTTATTCCTATTAATATGAAGTGAATGAATTAAAAAATTAATTTTTTTAAAATTTTTTATTTTTTTTTAAAAATAATTAATTGAGAATATAATAAATTAAAAATATTCTTTTTTAATTTGTTAAAATAAACAAATAATTACGAATAATTAAAAAAAATAAAAAATAATTAGAAACAGAAAAAATATGATTCTATGGGCCCGTTTGGATGGGCTTAATAAAAGCAGCTTTAAAAAAGTACTTTTGAAAGTGCTGAAACTTATTTTTAAAATAAGCAGTTATGCGTTTGGATAAAAGTGCTGAAGTTAAAAAAAAAATTGTTGATGTGTTTGGCAAATAAGTGCTGATAAACAGTTTTTTAAATCAAAATGTCTGAAATACCCTTAAAAGTTGTAACATAATAAAAGTTAATTAATTTATATTTTACAGCCATAAATAATTATATTTTGCTATCATTCACATATTTCTTTCTCATCACAAATTATTTATAAGAGGAGTATAAACTTATTATAGATTTTAAAGATATATAATTTGAATAGATCAAGGAACGATTTAAAATTTTATTTTAGTTTCATTCATAGGTAATAATATTTGAACGATTTAAAATTTTATTTTAGTTTCATTCATAGGTAATAATAATTGTCTATCATTCACATATTTCTTTATTATCACTGATTATTTATAAGAGGAATATAAATTTTTATTTAAGTTATATGTGCAACTTATTTTACATTTTAATAATTTATAATTTGAATAAATCACTTGAAAGATTTAAGATTTTTTTTATTTTCATTCATTAGTAATAGTAATTGTCTATCATCTATACGTGAAAAGGGAAAAATGGAAGAAAGAGATGTTAAGGTTATGTGGGTACTTTGGAGATTGTATAAAAATATTAAGGACAAAAAGGTAAAAATGTGGTCAATTTAAAACAACTTAAAATAAGTTTTTTTTTAACTTAAAATAAATTATTTTAAGTATTGCCAAACAGCTAAATAAGTCAAAAACCAGCTTTTAAGTCAGTTTAACCAGCTTTTAAGCTGAACCAAACAGGCTCATATCATCTGCACCTGCTTCAGTGTTATATAAATGTAAACTGACCGTTGCAGTGAGTTGATGGCGAGATTTTAGTCTACCTTAAAATTAATGAACAATAAATAACATTTAAGGTGTTTTGGTATGAAGGATTTTTCAAAAATAAATAAATGAACTTCTATTTATTTTTTTGATGTTTGATATATAAGTAAAAATTAATTTTCATTAAACAACTTATTTTCCACTGCTCTATTAATGTGGATTGCCACTGCTCACTAATAGAGTCTGTTCTCCTTATTTTCATTAAAGAACTTATTTTTTTCATTTCCCAAAAGTTCATTTTTTAAAGAAAATATTCAACGGATAAAATATAATTTTTTTTTATAGAAATATTTTTTTTCTACTTCAAAAGAAGATGTCAGCATATTTATATAAGACGATGATGATGACTATATACCTTCTTTAATAACTAGTAGTACTAATAACTAATAAGTATAAAAATAATTCATTATTCGATGTACATATATAGTAAAAAGAGACCCACAAGCCACTCTCACCGTAATTATGTTTCGTATTGGTAATTTCTTTTCTCAATTTATGTGTTTGTAATAAAATTTATATATTTAAAATTTAGATTCATTAATCAAAGCTTACTCATATGCTGCCTTTTTTTCCCCCCACTTTACTGCTGTCATTACTGCAACAAAGAAATACAAATAGAAAAGCAAAATTGAACAGATACCCCATTATGATTTCAAATCTTGTAGAGGTAGTAAAAGAATCTTTTTTTATTTTTATTTTTTGACTAAAATAAGGTATGCATATTTTTATTAGGTCTCATTTGGGTGTGTGATGTATCAAATGTTACAACTAGTCAACTCAATTCAAAACCAACTTTTCCAACTAGATGATGAAGCTGCTCAATATGTTGGATTTTTATCATCTTTTCTTTTTTGAGTTAACTTAGTAGCCAAACGTGGCCTTGAAGAGGTTCTGTCCACTTTTGATCTGGTAATTGAAACGATTAATTTGAGTTCCCTTTGGTGATTTGGGATGAAAGCTATTATCTTTTTGGTGTTTACTGTTTCTGTTTTTGTCTGTTATTGACTTAATTATTATTGTATTTCTAAAAAGCTTGTGTTTTTATGGTTGATTATTAAGTGACAAAGCCAAAATTATGATTCTGCTTTTGGTTCTTCATGAGCTTGAGAACAACTGTTTCAAGGTATGGAGTTGGGTCAGCGACATGGCTTAGGGACGGACTTTGACCCGATTTTCTTTTAATAGGTAGTTGAGTGTTGTCGCACGCTAGCCTTCTCTCTTCTTTCCCTTATTAGTAATATTCGTATTTTGTAATCAAGCAATGTGTATTAGTATTATTTGTTATTTCATGTGTTTTGTATCTTGCTATTTTGTTGTTATGGTTTTCGCTACCTGTTTCATCTATTTCTCTTTTGAGCCGAGGGTTTATGAGAAACAACGACATAGATCTGTCTACACCCTAACAGGGGAAGAGCTAGATGCCTTAGACACTTTTGTTCAAATAGTGTATTTGTATTAACAAGTTTATTAAATATGGACAAATATTATGTTCAGAACCCATTTATTAACACTTGAAATCGTTGTAAAATTCAGAACTCATAAGGTTAAAATTTTGTTCGCCCCTGCTGACCCTACCCTTCCTAGACCCTACTTGTTGGATTACACGGGGTATGTTGTTGTTTAGTGGTTTTTTTTGTTGTGTTACTCAAGTACTTAGTTATTGTGAAGTAGATAGAAAAATACTATGTGGCGATACTGAATTTGGGATTTGAAAATTATCCAGGGACAGTATTGTGCTTTCTTCACTCAGAGTGCTGCTTGAACATGGGCTCTATAATTCGATATCATAATCTGTTTGAGACTAGACGACTAGTATGTCTATTGGGAGTGATTTTTGGCCTTGCTTTGATGATTCAGTATTTTGGTTTTCCATATGGTTATGCCTTGTCTTCCATATTTACTGCCAATGGGGGTCAAATAAGCAGCTCGCAAAGAGTAGATCAATCTGGCACAAAGTTCTCTGATGCAAATAATGAAGAGGTAGAGGATGGTTCTATGCCTCCAATGAATGAACGTTCTGGCGATGGTGATACCTTAACTGAGGACATTGACCCTGAGGATGAATCCCCTTTTAAGGATTCGAAACTGGACAACAAGTCAAATGTGGAAACTTTAGGAAGAAATAGTAGCTTACCTCCAGATAAGGCTGTTGACTCTGAAAATGATTTACAAGCATCAAATGGTACATCTGAAAGTTCTTTATCGCGTGTGGTTGATACTGATGGAGGAGGCAGTATTTCTCCAGCGCCGATGGAAGCTAAGTCGTGGGAGATAAGTCCCACAGTATTGTCTATTGCACCACCACCATTGGTTGTAACACCTCAGGTCAATTTTGATGCAAAGAAAGAAGCTCCTTTGATAACTTCCTACCAGAACATATCTGAAAAAGAAGGAAATACAGGCCATCTACGTGAAAGTGATAACTTACCTGTGCAAAAACACACTGACCATGCTCCTATAGTCGGTCATAAAATTCCTGTTATGAAGGAGTCTGACAAGCCAATAGATAGTGTTGTATCAATAGCTGAAATGAATGTTATGCAGCAAGAAACTCGCACATCATTTCGTTCGATGGTATGTATATATGTTACTTTGGTACTCTCGTAGTCAGATATGACTTGTGTAATTGACGAATGAATTCCTAGATATTCTAATTATGTTCTTTTGATCTTTTCTGTAGATACCACGGTGGTCCTCGGATGTAGATCAAGAACTACTACATGCAAAAAATGTCATTGAGAATTCTCCTCTAGCAGGAAATGAACCTGGCTTATATGCTCCTTTGTATAGAAATATGTCAGTGTTTATGAGGTAATAGAAAATGGTGATGCATATGATGAATCCACACCTCGTGTAATCTGGATGTTTCTGACATTGGAGGTGTATTCGGTAGTACTGAATTAGATTAGACATTTGTGCTTCGTTACTCATCAAACGATAGTTATGCTTTGTGGGAGCTGCTATATTTCGATATTTTTGTTTCAATCATTATGAACACCTTCTTTCTTGGTGAACCAGTGAATTTCATGCTTGCTTTGAGCCAGTAGTCTGTTGCATATACTGAATTTCGGTAAATAGTCATAATAGGAAGATGCTTTCTTGCATACTTAATACAGCTCCTTACAAAAGGAGCACCCCGCGACAGGTGTGGAACACAGACCTCAGTCTCCTACCTTAAGTTTTTTAGTTTGACATACATGAGATTGTCAGTTAGTTATCTCTTTATAATTGGTGGCATTTGTGTCTTTGCATTTACTTAGTCTTTTAATATGGTTGAGGTGCATTTTTCTGATCTGACGCACATCATGCATATGTAGGAGCTATGAATTGATGGAGCAGATTCTCAAAGTTTACATTTATGCAGAAGGTGCAAGACCAGTATTCCATACGCCAGTGCTTAAAGGAATATATGCTTCTGAGGGTTGGTTTATGAAGCTCCTGAAAAGAAACAAGAAATTTGTTACCAAGAACCCCAAAAAGGCTCACTTGTTTTATCTACCGTTCAGCTCCCGTATGCTAGAGGAGACCTTATATGTCCCTGATTCTCACAGTCGCAGGAACTTAGTTCGATATTTAAGTGATTATCTCGACGTCATTATCCAAAGACATAACTTTTGGAACAGAACTGCTGGAGCTGACCATTTTCTTGTTGCCTGCCATGATTGGGTAAGTTTTGGATTCTTCGTACTAACCGGAGTTCCTAAACTGTATTACAACATCCATTTTGATACTCAGAGATTTTATTTTTATCCATCAGTCAAGATCTTTTGTTTTCATCTTTAATGGAATGCTCTGCTGTGTGCACCCTTTTTCCTCATTGAGGCTTATTTTTCTGCATGTGAACATGCAAGCTCACCTTATAATTTCGGTGTCAAAGATATATCTACATTCTTTTATAGTTAAGATATATGAATTTGTGTCGGATATTGAAGCGAAGATTTGCTTCCTCAGGCCCCTGCAGAAACAAAAAGAATCATGGCTAATTGCATAAGAGCTTTGTGCAATGCTGACATCAAAGAAGGCTTCCAATTCGGTAAAGATGTATCCCTTCCAGAAACATATATACGTGTAGAGAAGAATCCCCTTAGAGAAATTGGGGGAAAACGTCTTTCTAAGAGACGGATTCTTGCTTTCTTTGCTGGCAACATGCATGGTTACCTTCGTCCTATCCTATTGAACAACTGGGAAAACAAAGATCCTGACATGAAGATTTTCGGCAAGATTAGTAAAGTAAGCTATGTCCAGTACATGAAGAGCAGCAAATACTGCATATGTGCAAAAGGTTATGAAGTCAACAGTCCTCGAGTGGTGGAGGCCATCTTCTACGAGTGTGTCCCAGTGATTATATCAGATAACTTCATACCCCCATTTTTCGAGACTTTGAACTGGGAGGCTTTTGCCATTTTTGTTCCAGAGAAGGACATTCCAAAACTGAAAGACATACTCCTATCAATTCCAGATAGGAGATATCGTGAGATGCAGCAAAGGATTAAGCTGGTGCAGCAGCATTTCCTTTGGCACGTCAAGCCCGTAAAGTATGATATTTTCAACATGATTCTCCATTCAATATGGCACAACAGAGTTTTTGGAGTAAGAACTAGGTGACAAATGTACACACACAGAGAGTTTCAAAGTTTTAGATGTTTTAGTGCAGCTTTCTTTTGAGAAATATGTAAAAAGTTGCATCAGTGTATCTTATTATTTCCTGTAAATAGACTTGAGAAGAAACAATTTGTTCTTTCTTTTTCTTGCATATCTCTACTTGTTTATTCTTCTCTTATTTGGACAAATCTATTCTACATCTTTGTACTTTGCTAGTGTTGCTGTACTCAGGGCGGGCCCACAGAGGATCAAGTGGGTTCACAACGCATATATATGTATATTTAATCAATTTTTAAAATTTTATCTGTATATATAAATTTTGACCCCAATAACACAGGTGTGACCCTTGGCCTAGTGATGAAAAAGACATAATTTTCGCAGCCTGCCCAAGTTTGAATCCCCATTCCCACATTTTGGGTAAGCCACTGGCTGTACTATACTAGAAACCTTTGACAGACCGAAACGGGCAGCCTGTGCAGGATCCGCGATCACAAGCCCTTACTTTGCATTTCTATCAACGGTTGTTTCAAGGCCTGAACCTGTTACCTCCTGGTCACACATGTAAGTAACTTTTACCGGTTATTCCAAGACTCCAAGCCTTTGACAGGCCATTTTGACCTATCTGGTCATGGACAACCTAAACCTTGATTGCTGAAAAAGAAATAATATTCCTAATGAAACATTGGTGTATGATTATTTATGCAAAATATCTTTTGGTGATCGTACATAGTGATGGAAAATGATTGCTGACTTTATTGGGAATTCAGTACTCAAATCATTCACCTTTTAACACTAGCTAAAGCAATTTGCAAAATAATTTGTTTTGTCTTCTAGACTTTTGATCATCATGAATCATGATGATCCATTTTCTGTTCCTCTTTATATTTCTTCACAAAAAAAAAAATAGTTTATTCTTTTGTCCTACTTGTCACTGTTTGACATGAAGGTTATGCCATCAAGATGCAACTTTACTATTGTTTATTGGAAAATGATACAGTTGAATTTATTATAAGATCAAGTATATGCTAGATTTTTTAGCAATTAAATATGTCAACAAATGAGCTTAATATATCACTAATAGCAAAGTAAAAATCAAATACAACAATAGAGCTTAGTTGCTTGACGATTTAACTAGATTAAGAGATAGTAAGGTGTGATCGGATTTGAAGACGATTTAGTGTAATTTGCTTAAGAGCTGATTATGATACGCTTTTATGTGATATTTTTCATTTTCGGAAAGTCAATAAATTTAAATTTGACGGAGAATTTGCTCATAGAATCTTCAATTTTTTTTTAGGGAAAATGCACAAGTACCCCCAATCTATGCCCGAAATTCTAGAGACACACTTATACTTTACTAAGGTCCTATTACCCTCGAACTTATTTTATAAATAATTTTCTACCCTTTTTCGATCTACGTGGCACTATCATGAAAAAATTGTCAATACGAGTTGGGCCCGAAAGATAGTGGCACGTAGGCCGAAAAGGGATAGAAAATTATTTGTAAAATAAGTTCGGGGTAATAGGACTTTAGTATAGTATAAGTGTCTCTGAGATTTCAGACATATGTTAGGGGCACTTAGAGGTGTCAAAATGGGCTGACCCAACCCAATCTAACCCAACCCTAACGGGCTAGAGAGTTAAATGGGTTGGGCGAGCTGACCCTTTTAATTAAAGGGCCATTAAAATAGCGGCCCAACCCAACCCTAAGCGGGTCACGGGTTGGGACGGGTTGACCCTTCAATCAAAAAATGAACAATATTACTCTCTTAGAAAGAGTATCGAATGTTGACACCTATGAACACGACATCAATACTTACAAAAATACATTTATAAATCACACACTTCAGTGAATACTTACAAAAATACATTTATAAATCACACACTTCAGTGAATACTTACAAAAATACATTTATGAATCACACACTTCGGTGAATACTTACAAAAATACATAATAGCCAATGTAAGATTTAGCGGATAAGTATTGATCATTCCATCATTTCTCCCACAAAAAACTAGCTGGTTTAAAAGATTTCCAGCAACACAAGGCAGCCTAAATACTAATAAATCTAAATTTCTAAATATTGCATGACTCATTAATTAATGTTTTATAACTCCGCTTCTACTTTCACCATCGATCACATTTGAATCAACATGTGATATTATTTCCTTAAGAAGTTCATCTTCATCTACAATTCACCATGCAAGATGATATTGCAAAATACTTGATTTTTTATTTTTCAAAATATTTATTCATAAAATCTTTACAAATAAAACACTATTAAAAACATATATAAAAATATTTTAAAATATTAATAGCCCGCGGGCTGGTCTCTGAGGCTTGCAGGTTGAGCCTAAGAGGCCAACGGGCCAAATGGGATGGACTAAAAAGCCTCGTTCGTAAATGGGCCAAAAATATTAAGCCCAACTCTACTTATTAGTTGACGGTTCTAGGGGTACTTATGCATTTTCCTTTTTTCTAAATGAAATTTATATATCTGTTAACAATGTAAAAAATGTTATATGTCACAGTATTTGATAATTTAAATTTTTTTAAAAGATGATGAAAAACTTATAATTAAAGATAAATTTATTTAAATTTCAAAAATTTAAAAAATGTCACGTGAAATAGAACAAAATAGGACGAAGGTAGTATTGCTTTTATGTGCGACGTATAATATAAGCAAACACACATAATCAAACACGTACTTTGAACTTGCGTCAATTAATAGGTCAATGACTAAAATACCCTTATCTTAAATTTTATAGACAAAATACCACTTTATTATTACTCAAAATCTAATAGAATAGAAAAGAGAAGTGTAGGTGAGCAGAAAGTATAGCTAAAGTTGAAGGTGATCAATTCTGTAAGATTCTTCTTTGTTCCCTTTACTTTCTTGTTTTTCCTTCTTCACTACCTCCCAATTATTACATTGACTCTCAGAATTTTAGCCCTTTTATGTGTGCCCCCCCTATATATTAGCTCAACTGTGATTTGGTTGAACATGGGAATTGAAGTTCGATATGCAAGTTTTTTGGAGACTAAAAGACTGCTATGGATAGTGGCATCAATTTTTGTTATGGTTTTGATCATTCAATATTTTCTATTTCCCTCCAAAGGTCAAGTAGCCACCATTCAATCTGCTTATTCTACTGTATCCGCAAATCTCACCTTTTTCAACACTACTGCCAAAACTGAGCTGTCAAAGACAAATGATGCTACCATTATTGAACATACTGAAATTGAAGACAAATTTACACAGCAGGTTGCTCATGGTTCTGAATTTGTTATGCAAACACCTAATGTTACATCTGAAAATAATTTTGTACTAGATCGTATAACCACAACGGTTATCTCTCCTTTAACATCTTCCAGCCAAAACCAATCAACTGGTCATTCTTGCCTCAGCAATATTCCTTCTGTAATTGAAAGGTCTGACAGAGCACGAAAAAGTGTGGCATCAATATCTCAAATGAATTATATGCTGCAACAAAGTCAAAATTCATTTTGTTCAATGGTATGTTAAGGAATGATTTAAATTAGTTCATTTATACAGCTTTGCACTTTCTGATCTTGTCCCTGATTGAACTTTAACTTTTTCATAGAAACCACGATGGTCCTCGGTAGTAGATCAAGAACTATTACGTGCAAAAGATCTGATCGAGAATACGCCTCTCTTACAGAGTGAGCCTCGATTATATGCCCCTCTATTTAGAAATCTGTCCATGTTTAAAAGGTTAGCAACTCCATAATATACCTTAGTTGTGGATTTTGTTCGTGTTAATATGATAATTCGTGCTTGTCCAACAACTGTGTTGTAATCCCAATGACTTTTCTAAGAGTTGCATACTATTGAAAACAGTCATTTTTTCCGTATTACATCATAAAACTACAAGCTTTATGCAGTGGAACTATTGCAATAGATTCCTCTGTTCACCATATAATATAAATGCAGTGGAAGTAACGTAGTCGAGGTATTAACCTGTGAATTATCAGGACTGATTGTTTGATTTATCAATTAAGAGCTTGGACCTTCTTTTTGCTTCATGTCCTTCTAAGAGTTGGTTAAACTATATCGAGCCACGGTTAAACTATAAGAGTTGGTTTTTGAGGTATTAATGTGGTGATAATTCTATAAATTTTCTTCTTATTGTGTCAACCATATATAAATTTCAACAACCATATAAATAGAAGGAAAGAAACATAACAAAGTATCAATGCTTGAAGCTTATTCAACTATCAAATGTATACAAAATGCAGGAGTTATGAATTGATGGAGAAGACTCTCAAGGTTTACATCTATGCTGAAGGGGAAACACCCATATTCCATTCCGGACCTCTCGATGGAATATATGCTTCAGAGGGCTGGTTCGTAAAGCTGCTTCAAGAAAACAAAAGATTTGTCACTAAGAACCCCAAAAAGGCTCATCTATTTTATTTGCCGATAAGTTTCCGATTACTGAAGTTGACATTGTACGTGCCTGATTCTCACAACCGTACAAATATAATTCAATTTTTAAGTAACTATGTTGATATGATTGCGCAAAAGTATCGTTTCTGGAATAGAACAGATGGAGCTGACCATTTTATTGTTGCCTGTCATGACTGGGTATGTCTCCCATCCTTTCACGTGATCTTAAATCCAGAATTAGTATTAGAGAAGCATCTCATCCTTCTTGAATATATTCACAGTTTGCTTATTTTGGAATCTCTATCAATGCAAATGTCATGGCTTACCTATTCTGAAATATGCTTCGAGTGCTATAGCATAAACTGATTTTCATCTTCAGGCCCCTGCGGTGACGGATGAAATTATGAGTAATTGCATAAGATCTTTATGCAATGCTGACCTGAGAGGTGGCTTCCAGTTTGGTAAAGATGTGTCTCTACCACAACCAAACATTCGCTTGAGCACGAACCCTCTAGCTGAGCTTGGAGGAAAACCAGCTTCCAAACGGCATACCCTTGCTTTCTTTGCTGGAAATATGCATGGTTATCTCCGCCCTGTACTACTGAAGCACTGGGAGAACAGAGATCCTGACATGAAGATTCATGGTGGAATAACTAAGGCAAGCTATTTACGGTACATGAAGAGCAGCAAATACTGTATATGTGCAAGAGGTTCTCAAGTCAACTCTCCTAGAGTGGTAGAAGCTATTTACTATGGATGTATCCCGGTGATCTTATCAGATAACTATGTGCCCCCGCTCTTTGAGACTCTAAACTGGGAAGCTTTTGCTGTATTTGTCCAGGAGAAGGACATCCCGAATTTGAAAAACATACTTCTGTCTATTCCGGATAAGAAATATAAGCAGATGTACGGGAGAGTTAAGCAGGTGCAACAGCATTTTCTCTGGCATATTAAGCCTTCTAAATATGATGTGTTTCACATGATACTCCATTCAGTTTGGCACAACCGAGTTTTTGGAATAAGACCTAGTTGATAAATAGCTTGTAGACTTGAAGAAGAAACAATATATTTTTCATT
This sequence comes from Solanum pennellii, assembly GCF_001406875.1. NCBI lineage: Eukaryota > Viridiplantae > Streptophyta > Magnoliopsida > Solanales > Solanaceae > Solanum > Solanum pennellii. The sequence continues at coordinate 59,619,304 of NC_028644.1, read as the reverse complement.
TTTGCTTCACTTTTAGCTTGTGTGGTATATAAACAGCAGGTTGATGTTCTTACAAGATGTCTGAAGAGTTCGGTGGCTTTTAGTACGTCAGTTTTTCTCATGTGACTATTGCAGCCTGGTTGAATTGATCTGTTCATGTTAGTAAGCGACGGGATGAACCTCATGAGCTAGTGAGACTTTGATAACATCCTTGTCCCATATACCTATTTCGAAGAGAGAGAATAACGAGTAAGGAAACAAAAGTGTGGCATTCAATGTTACTGTTTGGTGTTGTGAAAATGAAAAGGTGAGTTACAACTGATAATCAGAAGTACCTTTCAAGTGAACACTGCAAGTTGGATTGGATGCACATGTGGCGCACATGACTGGGGATGCAGATGAGGTGGGTCGAGAAGGACTGACAGGGTTCTAAGTTGGAAAGCTTCTTAACAATGGGTGCACTTGATACTTGAGCAAATGCCGCATCAGGAAGGAGAGCAAAGTGAATTGCTATGTATTATAGATCACAAATTCACATTATATGCGTGTTTTGGGGCTGAGCCTAAATAGGAAGAATAAGAATAGGACATCATAGACCGCACCTCTCATTTCCTGCTAGTCTAAGTTACACTTAGTTGTGTGAGGAATTCAGTAAGTCCCCAAAACAACAAAAGTTTTGTTTGATGTTTGGCACAATTACGAGAAGAAGAGGCCTAACGTGATGAAGAACAGCCTGTCAAGATAGCCAGGATAACTGCCTAGCATAGCAACCCCACAAGGGAAATTAAGAAATAATAACCTTGTGGGAGGAGGGGTATGTAGGCAAGTCATCCTTGGCTAATAAACAAAGACTCTTCACTTCAGGTAAGGCCTCTCTTCTTAACATTTTAGTTTCTCTTGAATGCCTTGACATGAGTTATGGATCATTTGATTCTGTATTTATAAGCCCAAAAAGAAATGTCAGATGCATTTTGGCACCAAGTCATGTGTGACTTTCATTGCCAGTATGCTCTTCATACATAAAATGCTTCTGTAGCCTTGCTGCAAGAATATATTCTAATGGAATTGAAGGAAGCATTAAATTTTATCTGGTCCTTCAAATCATTCTGACCAGAAGATAGGGATTATGGAATGTCAACTAATAAGACTTTTATCATATGGTTAGATATCTGAAATTTGACAAAATCTTATGCTCAAAAGTGGAAGAAAATTTCTTGGAAATCAAATATCAACTTGATATATAGCAAGTTGACCATCAAAACTTCTACTAGATGTATTATTTACTAATACTTCATGCCATTCTAGTTTTGAATTAGCAAAATAGAAAATGATGAACAAGTGTATGTTCTAACTTAAATTACCAACAGGAAAGATTTAGCCCCTGCTGGATTAGAAAAGTTTCTAAATGAAGTTTCAAAAAATGCTCTTTCTGTACTATTTATAAGACAGCTCTTTTCATATCGAGATGTCAAAAAATGTTTGTGGAAACTAATGTTGGAAGATTTGGAGTGTGTCTTCCTTCAAAATGTTCTTGTTGTACTGCTAACTTAGTAGAAGAAACTGCGGAACATCTTCTCATCAGTTGTATGATTAGCTATTTTTTTTAACCATCTGTTTGGTATTAGAAAAGGCAATCCAGGTCCAAGTTGAGGTGGAGGAATTCTTAGAAATAAGAAAGGAATGACCATCGTGGCATATGCAATGTCTCTTGGCTTTGAGACGACTATCAACTTTATTAGATTGGACTCATATGGTGCATTAACAAAGGAATCAGGAAACTAGAAATTCTCTACATCTCATACCAAAATCATATACAAGATCACGTTAGAGACATTTACTACAATAAAAATAACTTTTAGCGGCATTAAATATTGACACTAATAAAAAGTGCTAAAGTCTTTATCGACATTAGTTAAGTGTCATTAGAACCAATGTTGCCAAAGGCTTTAGGGACATATAAAAAGAGTGACAATTGCCGCTAAAAATACATATTTAGTGGCAATTAAGAATTAAATGCCGCTAATAGTCATTTTTGTTATAGTGATTAAACCAATGAGATGGACTGAACGATGTAATTATCTATGTCACTATTATATTGTTGCTGTTGCTATCTTATTTTGTTCTCTTTGTTCAATCAAATAATTTAGGACAGAGTGTAGTGATTGCTCTCAGCTGGTACTCTTACCTCATTCTTGTTAGGGAAGGCGCAGACAAGGCAATAGCGAAAGAAAACTCAAAGTCCAAGAGAAGACAAACTAATGCAAGAACAAACGTGGAAACCTCTTCGGGATGAGGAGTAAAAACCAAAAGCTCCACTGAAATTAACAAGAGTTACAAATGTGTTCTCCAAAATAGCCACCAATAAAGTGTCAAAAAATGAGCCAAGAAAACACCAAAAGCTAGAGAAATGAAAGGAGTAAAATCACTAAACCCAACTATTGTTCACAAGCTAAAACCTGATGCTACAGGACTCCAAATCCAGCTCTCTCAGTTTCCCAACAAAAATTAAGTTGAAAGGAACAAGCTGTCCAAAATTCAGCTCAATCGACAAGGAACAAAGAGGCAATTGGGATTTTGAAATTAGTTGCTAGGGTTGTGCGAAAATCTACGCTCTCTCACTTTTCTCTCTATATATCTCTTGTGAAATTTGAAAATAAAATCTAAAAAAGGAAATCTTACATATGTACCATAATATTGGACTTATATAAGCGGGCTACTCCAAATTGGACTTTTATTAATCCATATAGAAAAGGAAAAAGACCCAAACCCAACAATCTTGGCAACTGATATGAACCAGTAAGCTCTAGAATGACAGATATTCAAGTCCATCAATCCATGACACTGGCCTCCTGATATTTGCAAAGATGCAAATGAACAAGGTAGTTCTGTTTCATGGTTTAATAGTTGCACATTATCAAGATGTTTAAGCTTTGAAACAATGGAACCTTTGATCACAAACAGCAAAGAAACTAGAGCTGGAACAGTGAAGACAATTTTGTAAAATGCAAAGCTTGAATGATCTTATGCATTAGTAGAGTATATATATACAGATTACATAGAAGCATCTAGATGATTACATTTTTGAATTTAACTAACTATGCACATTCAAAACATGTGATAACTAACTCCCTAACTAATTCTCTAACTAACTTTATAACTAACTACTGTACAATGCAATGTTAATATTCAATACCCCCCTCAAGTTGGAGGTGAAGACAACATTGCCAACTTGTCAAGAATAGAAGAATGTTTGATTCTTGTTAAGGCTTTTGTCAATATGTCAGCCAACTGGTCTTGTGTAGAAATGTGATGTAATGAGATAAGTCCTTGTTGTAGAACATGTCTTACAAAATGACAATCTACCTCAATGTGTTTGGTTCTTTCGTGAAAAACAGGATTCTTGGCTATGTGTAAGGCAGATTGGCTGTCACAAAAAACTGAAATAGGCTTTGGATAAGGAACACCTAATTCAGTAAGCAATCGACTAAGCCAAACTAATTCACCAACTACTTTCCTGAGTGACCTGTATTCAGCCTCTGCTGATGATAGGGAGATGGTTTCTTGCTTCTTTGATTTCCAGCTAATTGGACTGCCACCAAGCAAAACAATGAATCCACTCACAGATTTTCTGGAATCTGGACATGAAGCCCAATCTGAATCACAGTAGCCTTTCAGAGAAAAATCTGCATCTTTGGACAAAAATAAACCCAATGTAGGATCAGTCTTCAAGTATCTTAGAAGGTGAAAAGCAGCTTGCAAATGTGGCTCTCTAGGATCCTGCATGAACTGGCTTAAGTGCTGAACACTAAAAGCAATATCCAACCTTGTGTTTGTAAGGAAGTTAAGTTTTCCAACTAACTTTCTGTAGTAAGTACTATCACTTAGAACTGGACCTTCCTTAGCTCTTAGCTTTGTATTAGGATCAAGAGGGGAAGATAATGAACTCAGATGTAAACAATCATACTCTTTTAGTAAATCAAGTACAAATTTTCTCTGTGAGATAATAATTCCCTGAGCTGTGTGAAGCACCTCCATCCCCAAGAAATAATGAAGTAATCCCAAATCCTTAATTTTGAACTTGTTGTGTAGATAAACTTTCAGGTCTGCTATCTCATCAACATCAGTTCCTGTAAGGACTATATCATCAACATACACAGCCACATAAACTGCTGAAGTTAATGTCTTCTTGTAGAATAGAGAATAATCATACATAGAGTGAGCATATCCCCTAGAACATAAAGCTTCAGTGAGCTTAGCATACCATTGTCTACTGGCCTGCTTGAGTCCATAAAGGGACTTGTTCAATTTGCATACCAAATTAGGGGACTGGACTGCAAGTCCAGGTGGTACTTCCATGTACACTTCCTCATGTAAATCACCATGAAGGAAGGCATTATTTATATCCAATTGATACATAGTCCAACCTTGTTTAACTGTTGTGATCAATAATGCCCTGACTGTGGTCATTTTCACTACAGGGGAGAAGGTCTCAGTATAATCAATGCCTGCTTGTTGTGTGTAACCTTTGACCACAAGTCTTGCCTTGAGTCTTTCTATTGTACCATCTGCTTTGTGTTTTACCTTGTAGACCCACCTGCAGCCTATAGCTTTCTTTCCAAGGGGAAGTGGAACTAAATCCCAAGTGTGATTTAAGTGTAATGCATCAAACTCTTGTGACATGGCAACCTGCCATGCAGGATCAATGACAGCTTCTTCATATGAAGTTGGTTCCCTGTCAATGCAAACATTTCTAACAATATCTTGACTAGCAGGAATTAGAGCATTATGAGCCAGGTGGTGGTGATTAGAGAAAAGAGCCTGAAGAGAAGTTGAGGTTTGAGAAACAGGTGGCTTAAGTAGAGGCATAGAGTGAACATAGTCATTCATATGTTTTGGAGGTTTGTGACATCTTGTGGATCTTCTAGGTTGGTTAACAATTAATGGTGTAGGAGATATAGAAGGGGAAGGTACAGTGAGGTTAGGTGACAAGTCACAAGTAGCATTAGGACCATTTGAACTATTTAGAGTGTCTTGTGTGCCATCCTTATTAAAATCATCCAAAATATCAATGAAATGAGGTGATTGTAACAATGAAAAGGGTAAACCAGTTGTATTTGAAAAAGAATCATTAAAAGGAAAAATATTTTCATGAAAAACAACATCTCTGGACACATGTATCTTACCTGTGGACATATTTAGAACTTTGTATCCTTTTGTCTCATGAGGATATCCAATGAATATGTGAGGAGTAGTTCTTGGCTCAAACTTAGCTCTATGAGGTATAGGTACAGTAGGGTAACAAAGGCATCCAAAACTTCTCATGTGTGAATAAAGTGGTTTTCTGAAATATAGAACTTCATATGGACATTTTTGGTTCAACACAGTGGATGGGAGTCTATTTATTATATAGGTTGCACAAAGAATGCATTCTCCCCACTATTTGACAGGTAGTTTGGATTGAAATAACAAAGCTCTAGCAGTCTCAAGAAGGTGTTTGTGTTTTCTTTCTACTACACCATTTTGTTGTGGTGTATAAGGACAAGTTTTCTGGTGAACTATACCTTTTGTTTTGAAAAAATTTGTAGCCTCTGTATTGACAAATTCCAGACCATTGTCTGTTCTGACTTTCTTGACAGTAGTTTCAAATTGGTTTTCTATCATAGTAATAAAGTTTTTGAGAGTTTGTAAAGCATTGCTCTTAGTACTTAATAATTGAGTCCAAGTAGACCTACTAAAATCATCTACAATGGTCATGAAGTACTTAAAATGGTTATATGTTGGTGTATTGTAAGGCCCCCACAGATCAACATGAAGTAGTTCAAAAATGTGTGATGTTAGGGTGGTTCTTGGTTTAAAAGGGAGTCTTTCTTGTCTTGCCATAGGACAAATGGAACACATAAAAGGCTGTTTGGCTGAGAATTTGACAGGGATAGAGGAAATATCTCTCATTTTGACAAAAGGTACATGTCCCAATCTGTTATGCCACACAACATCTATATGATTTTTAGCACATGGTTGAGAGTTGGAAACACAAGATTTTGGACAGGAGATATAGTTTGATGCATGAGAGTCAGATGTCAAACATGAATTTTTCTTATTGAGAATAGGAGTACATTGCTTATTATCTAGAAAGTGAATAGACCGTCTTTTATTGTAGACATTGCAAGAATTACATGGAAACATATTGCATTTTGAAACATTGGAAGAACAAGTTGGGATTCATTAATGGAGATTCCCCACGTCCTCGATCAAATGATTCATCATACAGACAATGGGAGAGATGCGATAACATTGTTACTTCTTGGATTCTGAATTCACTATCTAAAGAAATTGCTGATAGTGTTGAGTATGTTCAGGATTCTGCAGAATTATGGAAGGAATTGGAGGATCGATATGAGCAAACAAATGGTGCGAAATTATACCAGATCCAACGAGAAATTAATGACTTGTCGCAGGGATCTCTTGATATCACAGGTTATTACACCAAACTGAAGAAATTATGGGAGGAGATAAGTACTTTGAATGCCAAAGCTCAGTGCACTTGTAGCTGCACTTGTGGAGCAAAGGCACTTATTCATCTGATCTCTTCCCAGGGATCTCCACAAGTGCAGCTGCAAGTGCACTGAGCTTTGGCATTCAAAGTACTTATCTCCTCCCATAATTTCTTCAGTTTGGTGTAATAACCTGTGATATCAAGAGATCCCTGCGACAAGTCATTAATTTCTCGTTGGATCTGGTATAATTTCGCACCATTTGTTTGCTCATATCGATCCTCCAATTCCTTCCATAATTCTGCAGAATCCTGAACATACTCAACACTATCAGCAATTTCTTTAGATAGTGAATTCAGGATCCAAGAAGTAACAATGTTATCGCATCTCTCCCATTGTTTGTATGATGAATCATTTGATCGAGGACGTGGGGAATCTCCATTAATGAATCCCAACTTGTTCTTCACTGAAAGTGTTCTCAGAACACTACGCCTCCATGAACAAAAACCCACTCCAGTAAATTGAACTGGTACAAGCATTGCTCCGGGGTTATCAGATGGATGTATATAAAAGGGATGATTGGAATCAATTGTGTTGATGGTAGAACCACCAGATTGGCCAGAACTTGCAGCAGTATCCGCCATGGATGAACAGAATCAAAAATCCAGAAACAGAGAAGAAGAAGAAGAAAAATTGCAAGAAGCAATTGCAGATCAGGTCGCAATCAAAAAACAGAAACAGAGAAGAAGAAGAAGATTACAAGAAGCAATCGTATATCAGATCACAATCAAAAACAGAGTACCTCAGATCGAGATTGCTCTGATACCATATCAAGATGTTTAAGCTTTGAAACAATGGAACCTTTGATCACAAACAACAAAGAAACTAGAGCTGGAACAGTGAAGACAATTTTGTAAAATGCAAAGCTTGAATGATCTTATGCATTAGTAGAGTATATATATACAGATTACATAGAAGCATCTAGATGATTACATTTTTGAATTTAACTAACTATGCACATTGAAAACATGTGATAACTAACTCCCTAACTAATTCTCTAACTAACTTTATAACTAACTACTGTACAATGCAATGTTAATATTCAATACACATGAACCAAAATTTAATGTTATATAGATTAATTTCATATGACTTGTTTAGTTTGTCCTTGTGTTATTCCTTTTCAAGGTTTACAAAATAGAGACTTATCTCAGAGTTCATTACAGATTTCTCATAAGTGAATGTTCTCTAACTGAAGAAATGAGTCATGCAAGAATATTCTCTTTGAATGGAGCTTCCTAATACAATCTATTGTCATATAATTTGGTGCATCTATACCACAATATGATTCATCAACATGATTGTATATCATGAATAGGGCAGAGATGAGTCATAAAAAATCTATCATGAAACCAATGCAATTGGAGATTGCAAGATGTCCCTTCTAACTCAAAATAAGAATAGGCCACTACAACAAAAACAACTTTTAGCGGCATTAAATATTGACATTAATAAAGAGTGTTAATGTCTTTACCGGCATTAGTTAAATGTCATTAGAATCAATGTCACTAAAGCCTTTAGAGATATATATAAAGAGTGATAATTTCCACTAAAAATACATATTTAGCGTCAATTAAGAATTAAATGCTGCTATGATCATTTTTGTTATAGTGAGCCCAATAGGGGAGAGGAAAAAGATTAACCGGCCCGTGCATTCCGCATTTATGTAGGGTTTAGGAAAGGATTACAATTTCAATGAACGTGAGATACTCTGACCACCAGAGTCTTCCTTACATTTGAGTACCTTTGTTATATATGTATGCACGTCTCTTTTGCGGAGATACGGTCAGTGTCGGAGTCAAAATTTTTACTATGGGGGTTTAAAATATGAAAAAGTACATGAAGAAATCAAAGAAAATTTAACATCTACTATATATACATAAAAAATAATTTTTAATCATTTATAAACAGTTTAACTATTTATACTTCCAAAGGGGTTCGAATAAATCCCTTGGGCCCTTACTAGCACCGTCACGATGCAGGTTCAGAGGCATGTGTTAATTAAGTGGCCAAGAGGAGTCTTCAACAAGGCTTTTTTTTCCCTTGTAGGTTAAATTAAGTTTGATGTTGAAAATGTCACTTATTCATGTGATGGCATGACCCATATCACTTGTGTACCAATAATAATAAAATGGCCATGATAACTTATTTTTGACCTTAAACATTTGATCATGTGGATTCTCCAAAGAAGATAGTACAGGGGCAACGAGCTGTGACCCTTTTATTGGAAGCATTATATTGTAAATTGAGAAAAGGGTCTGATATATCTTTAACTTTGTCATTTTTGGAGCTGATATATCTCTCGTTTTGAAAATTAACTCATATATGCCGTTACCGTTATACAAATGGCTCACATATATTCCTGCCGTCACAAAATGGCTCACATAAACCCTTCATTTAACGGAAGTTTAAAAAAAATAGTTTTAAACTTAGGATATTTTATTTTTTTTAATTTTTTTAAAAAAACTATTTAGGGGTATATATGATTTTTCTATCAAAGTTCAAGGTATATTTTAAATTTTTTCATACATAAATTATTTTTTGACTTCTTTTATTATAATTATTTGAGTTTCTTATTCTTATTTTATTTTTATTTTTTCATTCCTTAGTTTAAAGGGAAAAAATTAAACTATTTTTTTTGTCTATATTGTAATTTGATTTTTGTATTCGAAGAAAAAAACTTGGTCATCTTTAATAAGTTTTACAAGAATATTAGTGAAACATAAATAAATTTGATTATCAAAATAATAATTCTAAATTAGTCATTGAAACAAAAAAAAGTAAAAAAAAATATGTTTGACGAGGATTAAATTTACTCATATGGAATTTTACATTTTAGGAAAAACGAATAAAAAGTTAGATTAAAATTATTATTTTTTTATTTTCGTTATAGGAAAAGGATATATGTGAGCCATTTGTTTATAAGTAGGGATATATATGAGTCACTTTCATAACAAGGGCTATGTCAGCTCTAAATAATAATGTTAAGGGGTATATCAGACCCTTTTCCCTTGTAAATTTTATTATTCAGCAGACAAGAACATTAATTTCATTGCAAGTGCAAGTGCATTAATGTGTAAAGAAGCTAAAAACAATATATACTACTTACCAATTTCACTCTTGATTTGATACACTTGGAATAAACTATCACTTCTTCACATTTCAAGTACTAATATGTATTAATTTCATCTATCTGCACCTGTTGTTTTGCAAATTAATTAAAGCTAAAAAACAATGTTGATGGTGGCAAGTGATTATATTTGTTACATTACAAAGATGAAAGGTTGAAGGTGTCAATTGTTGACAAGAAAATGACATGATCTATTGATTGATTCATGGTTAACAATGTGACAACATATTCTCATTGTCACAAAGTCAAGCTAGTAAATAGTGATGTTTTTATCTTTCCATTTTATTTTAAAATAAGTGATATTTCATATATGGAGATTTACATAATCAAGAAACATAATTAATAAATTACTCTCTTCGTTTAAAAAAGAATGATTCCGTTTTACTTTTTAGTCTGTTTCAAAAAGAATGATCCTTTCTTTTTTTGGCAACTCTTTAACTTTAACTTTCCACGTGGCATACTTAAGACCACAAGATTAAAGAACACTTTGGTATATTTGACATAACTTTAATTTAAAACCACAAGATTAAAAAGTCTTCTTTCTTTTCTTAAACTCCGTTCCAAATTAAACTAGGTCATCCTTTTTTAAACGGAGAGAGTATATCTTTTTCAACACATGTAACGAGAGTAACTTGGTAAAATAATGTCATATGATCAATAAATTCTTTAAGGAATATACGTTCAAGTTTAGAACTTCTCAACCACAGACTAAATTCGATTTCGCATCGGAAAGTTCCATTAGTGATAAACCGCTCCCAAAAATGCGATAGGCTTGAACTTGAGATCGCTTAGTTAAAAATGAAGAAATACTTGTTACTCTATCAATTAGTTGACAATCATAGTGTCTTGATCATTGCTGACCACTACTTAACTGGACAAATTTGAAAGTATTAATTGGATTATGATGTGGTAAAACGTCAATATCTGTATATAATGATGGTACGATTGATAGAGATGTTGCAGACATAGTAGGATACAAGTCAAAGTTTTAGGGTATTATTTACTGCTTCTTTTATGTGAGTGGTCCTTTTTCTGCTCCTGTAAGAATTTGTATGGCTTCATATTGAACTCTATCAGTTCTAAAAACAATGATCCAATTTAATTTGAAAAGGTAATTTTTTTTTAAAAAAAAAAAGATTTTTTAATTTTGTCATTCTGAATTAAAATTATATCAAATATATTAAAATATCCTTTAATCTTATAACCTTAAATGTGTAACGTGGAAAGTCAAAATCAAAACATTATCAAAAAAAAATATTCTTTTTGAAATAGATTAAAAAAATAACTAAATTATTATTTTTTAAACAATGAAAGTACTAACTACATCATGGTAGCTAGGCTTTCGTAGACCTAGACTACTTAAGATTCTCCAATGACTTTAATTTCATAAATACTTCCTGTCCTTAATCAATGCAGGTACTATGAAACCTTAAAAGTTTAACTTTAACTTCTTAAAAAATGGTCTAATTTTACACGATCGAGATTATTAGATATATGGTCTAATTTTACATAGCCAAATAAATATCAAGGATTGAAGTAGACCACATGTATAGAAAGCAGCTAGGCGTATACACTTGTAACAAAATCAGTTCTTGATTTGTGTGCCTCAACAACGTCTATAGCTCACGAGAAACTGTCAAAATGTTTCTTATCAATACGTAAGTGTTTGTTTGATCATAAAATAAATTGTTTCAAAGATATAATACATACCTTACGTCATTTAATTTGACCTTAATTCATATTTATATTTTTTATATAGTTAATTAAATTTATATAAAATTAAATAAATAGATAAATACATTCTACATGTCACGTATAATTCATGTGTATACTTGTTTTGAATGAATAAATATAAAATGAAATTTTTGAATAAGTAAAAATAAATGGAGAACGGTATGCTAAGTCAATTTTTTTTTTTGTGTTCCCAATATGATAGTGCTGGTCCATTATTTTTATTACTGTTCACTTATTAGCCAAATTTCGGCCGACCTCATTTTCAGTCCAACTATATATAAATAAACAATTTAGTTCAACTGAAGTTGACATCATAACACCTTTTCTGATGTATACACAACATGGGGATGTATATTTGATATTACTGTAGCTTTTAATTCGTTTTGAATTATCATTGGTTTCACTAAACTAAATATTATTATTATTATTATTATTTAATGTATATGGCTTATGTAGAGACTTATTGAGCATTTGACAAATTATTGATATTTATTTTACATATGATTTGATTTGTTATTCTTATATAAAATATCAAGAATTTCATTTTAGAAGCAAAGTTTCGTTATATAAGTAAGAATATTGCATATAGTACATCATTTTAAGTGCTCTTTTCTTATTTACCTATAAATGACGAGTATTATTATTTTGCTTATTGTAATTAATATTTCCATTCATTTGAAATATGTCTTTGAAACATTAGAGCTTGTATTGATGAGGTCTCGTTACTCAGTAAGAACAGTGCAAAAACTAAATATATTTAGAATTACAATTTGTTTCAACCCAATTCATTCATCAAATCGATCTTTGAAGGAAGGGATTTGTACAATACAGATAAAACAAAGAACAGAATTTGAAAAACAAATGCATTGGATTTGATTCCGGACTTTGACTATTTAGATGAGTTGATTCGAATTATAAACTTATCTTAAATTTGTAATATTTAATCATCATTATTGTTTACTTTTTAAAATGTCGTACAAGAGTTAGACAACAAAATCTAAAATAAGATTTGGATTCAGGTTTATATGTAATGAAAATTGATATGAGGAGAATTTGGACTATATTTTAGTCAAAACTGAAAATTCAGAATTTGAGAAAGGGAAAGCAATTGAGACTTCAACATAAAAAAGTCAAAATTTTATTTTAATTATTATTTCAAGTTGTAAGACTGAGACAGAACGATACATTTGCCTTATTGAGGAAAAACATCCCCAAGTCGGCTGCCGTCAAAATAATTAAAATCTTACTAGTAATATCTTAAAAAATGAAGATAAGTTACCATTATAGTGACATTTGTGGGAGCTAATTTTTTTATGTTTTCCGTCTCATATTAGTTATTAACATTAGTAAAATGTCTATCTTAAAATGTGATAACTAGTATGAAATGAATGATGTTCTAGAAGGAAGGTGTGGATTTAATTTATACTATTATTATTCTCCAAATATACCTTATAGAATTTTAAAGGGGAAAAAAAGGGCTTCAAAATAAAATAAAGTCTACCTATGATGTGCAAAATTCTTAGTAGATAGGATTGCTTAACTTTGTAATAGTGTAATAAATGCTCTTGAAATTCCAATCATACATCATTAACATGTTGAAGTCATTATGGATTTGCAGACTTCAACGAAATAATGAGAAGAGATGTCAAATTTCTAAATAGGAGATGTGAAAACACTATAAGGGAAGAAATGTCTTGAGTAACAATAGTAAACTTTGTAAATGAGTGAGTGATTTTGAACTTTGTATTTTCGCTCTCTTTGAAGGTAAATCTAGTTTAATGAGATCATTTCCCTACAAGATCATGGGTGTAAAACACCTGCATTCGTAGCTACATAATAGAAGGAGGAGTGATGTGGACGAGATTCGAAGAGGGGGAGAGAGAAGAGACGAGAGAAATACAATTAATTTGTATATCTGATTGATAATTGTATTGATGAATACAGTTGATTTATACTAATGAATATAATTGTATCAACGACTATTTTATTCAATTTGTTGACGCATATCAAATTGTATCAAGTTTATTAATAAATACAACTTGTATCCAAATATAATCAAAGACTATTGTATTCATTCGTTGCCTTGTGTTTTGTATTTACGCGTTACCATGTGTATATGTGTTATCATTTATATTTATAATTAGTTATTACCATTTGTATTTGTATTACCGAGAGATTGAGAGAAAGAGTCGAGAGAGGCCAAAGAGAAAGGAGAGAGGCAAGCGAAAGTGCGGAAAGATGGGAGAGAGGCCAAGGGAGGTCTTGCCTATAAATATTATGTCCTCATTCATACGTACCCTAAAACAAGTGCAATGTTGAACTGTCAAATGTATAAAAAGTAGTGTGATACCGACTTGGCCTATCCAACCTTGATATGAAACATTTCTGTGCAAATGTTTTTGGATTTATTACATTATTATTAACTTACAAAATCAATATATTGCCAAACTAATTGTACTAGTACACATGACCTACACAAAATATGTAGAACTAACAATTCAAAGCCTAACGTTGTCCTCAATCGGGTCAGATGGCCATGCCCAATTGTCAATCAAAATAATTAAAGGTCCCTAAAACTATATAAAAAAGTTATTATTAAAAAATAAAATAAGAAAATATGTGGCTATCATTAAGTGTGTGTTTATGAAAGAATGATCAAAGATAGAATATATAATAATTTTCTACGCGTTCAAAAGTCTCAATTGTTGTAACAATCAACAGCTCATTTTGTTGTTTGTACGATTTTCAACTTATTCCCAGTACTGCAGTCTGCATTGAGACTTATCCAGCACTTATATGAAACATGAGAATATTATGGAGGCCATATTATAGATTTACCTCATTATATATTCTCTTATTATTAGAGGCGAAGTCAGAATCTTAATTTTATAAAAATTAAATTATATTACGATAAGTATTGATAACTAGGTTCTAAACTTAATATTTGGACATGTTTAATAAACTTCTTAATCCAAATACGCTATTTAAACAAACATTATTGATTTGGATCGGATTTATACCCAAACTTCTAACTCTTAATTCCCTTGTTCATGGTCAATTATGCGTCCTCTCTTCTGAATAAATTGTCTGTCAACAATGGATATATTAATTTGAGGAGGGTCTTTGGGGGGGGGGGGTAGGAGGTTGGTGCCAAAACCAATGATTGACAGACGTATATATAAATATTGACATCACTTAAAAGTATGTTTTACAAAGTAAATATCAATTTTTGTGAGAAGTAAAATTTAAATCAGTTAAAATTTTAAGCTTAAAATTAGTATATTAATTAAATTGTGATAATAAGTCAATGTGATTGATGCAAAATTTTTCATATATACGCGATAAATGCATAAGACTCACAGCGGAAAATACACATGCCTAAATACCTTGAGGTTGATTTCATGAAGATTAAAGTTAGGAAAAAAATGATTGTAATAATATATAATTTATCTTTGATATTTTGAGAGCCAAACAAAAAGATACTTTGGACATCATCTACTTAATTATGCGTTTGTTAGTTTTTTTCTTTTTTTCAATTCTCTTCCCATTAGTAAGCTTACACGTAGCGTAGAGCCGATAGATGGTATTTGTTTGATTTACCAGTCCATAGACAGCATTTAATAATTGTTCGATTGGGGATATTTACTTTGAGTTATTCTATTATTAATTGGAGAAATTCAAGTGTTGTATTTTTCTTTTAATTTATATTTGGTGTCTGTATTAGAGTTTTAATTAAATTTGAATTGTGCATTATATGACTCATTTTGAGAGTGATGCTTTTAATGGAGTTCTTCATGTCTAGAACGTAATTTGAATCCGAGACCTTTAATTACGAATGAAATAATCTCACTACTATGCCACAATCCATATCTATATAGGTACTATTGATCGTATGATGATCCTTATTTACTAATTGTATTCCAATGATATTATGGATACTCAAGCTTTTAATTTTTTGTAGGTACACAAAGGACTTATGAGGTCAATGAGCTTAATTAAGATTAGGCTTTGTGACTGACTCACAACCCCCAAAGCTTATCCCCCCCCCCCCCCCCACAAA
>NC_028644.1:59571470-59603663 GCF_001406875.1 Solanum pennellii | reverse complement strand
TCCCCCCCCCCCCCCCAAAAAAAAACCATGTCAATGAGTGGATATTTGGAGCATGGAATATGTAAAACATGAGAACCAATACCGATAAAAAGCTAATTGGGGTGGATACGACTCATATACCATATCACGATATGATATTTTGTTCATTAAAGAGGCATATTTTAGAATACATGAATTAAATAATAGAAACATGTTATATATATCTAACAACTCATCTTATAGGACTGGATGATCATACATTTCAACAAATAAAAATGATTGTTCAAATCTTATAAAAGGTCGAAAATTCTATTTATTAACCAACGCGGAACATATCAATGTAGAGGTATCATCTCCTTGACGTTTTATCCATTTTTTGTCCAGACAAAGTACACAATGTGGAAAAGAGAAACCATCAAATATGAACTTTTATGTATGTGTATATATATACATTCACAATTTTCTTTATAAAATCGTGTACAGTACTGTATAGTAGTATGACTTATCACGATGATGGTGATTTATGAAGAATCAATAATGTTACGGATCTTTTAATATTCATCATTCGTATAAAGGGCCCCTTGATTTAGGCCGAAAGAAAAAAAATGACCACAAACATTAAAAATTTGTAGAGTACCCTTAATTAACTTTCATTTAGTAACCAAAAAATTAAAATTATTACTACTTACTATATCATAAATATCTCTTAGGTAAGCATGTTTTGAAGGATGTGCTTAGGCATGGACACGTACCTAGATTGGGCCCATTATTTTTATTTTTTAATAACATTTTTGGATCATGATATTAACATAATTAAATTATACGATGACTTGCAATAATACGTACAATAAGTTAGGACATATTTGATATTATTCTTTTGCATATCGGAATTCATAACTTAACTCAAAGATGCTAAGAATTTTACAAATAGAACTAGTAAAATTTAAATTCTGAATATATTTCTGATGGTATATGACTTAATTCGTTAAGGTAATTTTTGGGGTGATGGTGGGGAGATTTGGGGACAGAAGTGAAGATGTGACTAATGCTAGGTGACTCAAAGTGGGGGAAGGAGAGAGTTGCAACCACACACACACTTTGAACTATGATTGTTCAATGTAACAATACATACACAACACCTCATGGGACCAAGATCAACCACCATGCATGTTCTTGGTATTTAAATACTGTGAGTTTTCAAATCTAACAAGTATATGTATAGGTTATGTTATTACGTAACAAAAGAAAATTAAAATCACCTAGTTATGTAACATCAAACTAATTAACTAGCTCATGAGTGCTCATCCACTTGTCATGAATTATGATTTTTTTTAAAATTGTAAAACGGGAAATACACTTCCATTAATTGGAACCTATGGAAAGAATCGAAGAGTTCCAAGAAATAGTTATAAGTTTGTTACATAGTCGATCCTTTTTTTTCTTAGTCATTTGGTATTTGAAATATAATAGACTGATTAATTTAAATTTGTGTCACGTGTAAAATCACTTATGTATAAAATTTATGTTAAAAAATGATAAAAGTCTCACAACGATGGTTAATAAGATAGATGGACTCCTTGTAAGGCTTGGACAATCCTCCTCCTGGAGCTAACTTTTGAGGTGTGAGTTACGCCTAAGACCTAATTTTACAATTTACCATCCACAATTTTTTTCATTCTAAATCCGAGATCTGATTAAAAACAAAAATGTCTCATTTTTTAATCTACTCCTTGACTCCTTCGTCCATTTTTAATTGTCAGAGTTAAAAGAACTCTCACTAATATTTTATGATATATTTTTTATATTTATAATTAATTTAATCTAATTTAATTTTAAAAATTAATTAAATTAACTATTAAAAAGTTCATAATGACAACTAATCGGAGACGGAGATGAAAGTATATACGGTTCAAGAATTCAAGAATTATGGGCTCAAACCTCAAAGTTTTGTCCTCGTTCGATTCTTCGCGTTTGTTCTTTTCTTTTGTTGGTAAAATTTCAAGTCAATCATTACTATTTTTTGCTTTTTATTTTAAACCTTGACAAGACTAAAGATATACGAAAATATAATCTTCTCTATTAAGATACTGATTTAATAATAATAATAATAAACAGTATACTCCTTAAGTTTTTCATTTCTTGACCTTTTAAATTGAGATATACCAAAATATAAATTCGAAATATTAAATTTTTAAATTTTCTTTCTGCTAAAACTTGATCTATCCGATTAGTATTATTTCATGTTTTGAACAGAGAATATGAGTAGATGACTATTTGAGTGAGAAAAGTTAAACACTATGCTTAGTTAATAGACATGAATAAAAATTCCTGTAAACGTAGTTTATTCTATCATCATTTCATAACAAGAAAACTGTGAATTACATGAAAATTTTTCTTGAGGATTAAAATGATAATTTGCTAGGAAAATAAGTTTCCTGCAAATTTTCATATTAATTCCAGAAAAATTCTCATTTAATTCACAGTTTTCTTATAGTGTGTAAAGATAGAGGACTTTGATCGAACATTTTGAAAACTTAAGTCACTAGCGTTAGTTTGATATTCATAATCATATTAAAGCTCTTGTAAAATTGAATCGCATATTCTAGTGTCTATTTTGAAAATGACGCATTCAACAAAATTTTCTCTATATTCATGGCTCAAAATTGAAATTTCTTATTAGGAGTAGATCAATCCATGGGTGGACTTAGAGCATGTCCCCGGCAAAAAATTGTGTTGTGTATTTAAGATATTTTTAAAAATTTTTATGTTTATTCATTGATTTTGAATCTCTTGAATATAAAATTAGAAGTTGACTTAGTAGTTTAGGGTTTAAATCACTATTTTTTTTTCGAACCTCCTTAATGAAAATCCTGAATCCACCACTGGATTAATCATATTTTTTCACCACCATGGTAATAGTAAATGTCACTGTAAGGGTTTAGCAAAATCTAAATCAGATATTTTTTTTAAAAAAACATCCAATACATCCAATATAGTATTTCTCTCGAAAGTTATAGATGTTTTACTATTTTCATATCAAAAAGAAATATATCAAAAATCCATTTTTCTTTTCTTGTTTGTTGTTTTGTTAGAACATACTGGAAGAAAAAGACAAAAATATCGTCATATACAATTAAGTATATTTAATCACTCAAAAATCATATCAATTGACCTACTTGTATTTAATTATTTGTATATTTTGTCATATATAAAAAGACGAATGTATTATTATGTAATAAAATGGCCCCTACGTTGAAATCTTCAAGTTGTTTTCTACCTATCTATTGGGACCAACTTAATATATAGCTATACTTTTCGTCAACCAATAATATTTCTAAATTTTGTATTTTTGGTTCTCTTATTTGAGCAAATTTTTAATTTGTCTTACATATACAATATATATATAAGTGCCTTTTTAGTTCTCTATTATTATACATTAAAAACAATGATTTGGATTAGTTTGTACAAAAATGTTATATATTTGTATTTTTTTAAAGTAATTAATACTACATGTAGTCTTTGTATTGTATTAACAAATTACTATCATATATATTTCGAAATATGCATTGAAAAATGATTAGGTTAATAATATGAGTAATTTAGGAATTAAGTTGTAAATTTTCTCCTAATTTTTAAAATTGAACAAATAAAGATGGCTTTATTTTTAGTAGAGAGAAAAGTATTGAGAACATTCTTAAATTAGGTGTAAATTATTGGTTTCATGTCTAAATTATGGTAAGCCTTAAAACACATTTTTACTTGAATAACTAAACTTTAATACACCCTTATCTTGTAAATAATTGGTTTCATGTCTAACCAAGTTCAGGGGTGATTTCAACACTTCTCTCAGTTTTTATTATCAAAGCATCATGCTTCTATAAGAGTTCGAAATTACTTGATATATCATGTGACGAATCGGGAGTAAGACACGATATTTATATTTATATCGTCAAACAAATAGTTATTTTTAATGTTATCAATAATTTAAAGATGAGATTAATAATTTGCCAAATTTTAATTATCTTCTATACCTCTATTTTTAATATAGCGAACATATAAAGTTTATTATGGATTATAAGTAGATTTTTGAAACAACCTCTCACTGAAGTACATATTTATTGTATGTGAGTTTAATGCGTGAATTGACTTGACCAATAGATCGTACAACACTCGAATTAACTGCACCACACATCTTCTTACCAACAATATCCCCTAGGCATCTTCCTTAGTAATGCACTAATCAATGCTAAAGAATGTCACACTCTTTTTTGTAAAATTGTTTTACATTACAATAAATAAAAGATTTTAGATAATATTAAAATTGTTGTTTTATTATTTTAGCAGTAATAATAGATATAATATTTTAATGATTCTGTTTAATTATCACTAAATATTTTTACAGTAACAAATATTGCCGCTAAAAGAAAAATTTATTATTAATTTACTATTGCATATCTCTTTTGTTGGAGTATTACCATTTTTCATATATACAAGAGATAAGTATTGAAAACACCTCTAAATTTCGTGCGAGTTATTAATTTCACACTTGAACTATTGACAACCTTGAAAACACCTCTTAATTAACTTGATTAACTGGAATTAAATACATCCCTAATCTTACAACATGTGTAAAACGCACTCGAAAATTCTCACCAACTTAGGAGTATTTTTCAACCCCAAGTTAGATCCCTATGCTTCTAAAAGAGTTTGAGACACTTTTATGTCATGTGACAAATTGAGGTTGTTTCTAAGTTAAGTTAGTCTAGTAGAGAGGTGTTTTTAAGGTTATTATCAATGCTTCGGAGATGAGACTAATAATTCATATTAAATAAAGGGGTATTTTCATACTTCTCTATATACAACAATATAATTCACATTCATTTATCTTTCAAAAAGAAAATTTTGTTTGCTATTCTATATGGAGAAATTTAATCTACCGTTAAGCTAATTTTTATCCGGTAAATCATCGTAGTTTATTTTAATTTGAATTATCTTATGTGGTAAAGTACATTCTTTTATCATGTTGCATTTTCTCTAGCGGACTCCCTCCTCCCCCGTTCCATCGTACTAGAGAAATTCGAGAAAAACGATTAGGCTTATATTTTATCATTTCTATCCATCGCAACCTAAAGTTGGATATAACAAAGAAATTATAATAAGGCACACAAAATAAGAGAAGATGGTACTTGGATAAAATATTTAACGAGATATCACAATGATTACAATATTGTCACCAACTCTCAAAAACCCTAGCTACTCACCAAATATATTCTTACCAACGTTTCTTACTATTTCTCTCTTTTTTCCTTATCCTAATTAAATTACTAGGAAACTATCCTTTGATGGGAGAATAATTACTGGCCCTTAAAATATTTAAAAAATAAAATATTAACAAATAAGAAATTTAACTACAAATAGGGGTGTGACAAAATCAATTGTAACACGTTCAGTTTAATTTTCTATAGTCGGATCATGACCCATTGGTTGAGTTGATTCAATCTATAGAATAAAAAATAGGGAAACTTTCATATTTATCCTATATTAAGAAAATATTCATCCATTAATCAATCGAGTCAAAATAGGACAAAAATAGTGTTACCCGTCTAGTCAAAATGTAACCCAACTCAAACAAGCAAAGAATATGGTGAAAAATATACACTTTGTAAATTATTGTTTTGATATACATGAAATATACAATATAATATACTTTTTTATATGTATATCTTTTATATAATAAATATATTTCACTTGTGAATGTAATTATGTTGACCGACCGACCAGATATATAACTTGCCCTTTTCTAAGACAGTCTCATATTCAACTTTATTACCTTATATTTTGAAGCTTTGGCCTGTAAATTTTTTTGAAGAAATGGCAATATGAACATGTTATATTCTTGGTTAGCATGATTATAATAGGTGGAAGACATTACTATATATATTTGACCAATAGTTGTTTTTATATAGTGATGTACGTCTTTATATTTGTATCACATATATAACTTAATGAGTAAATATTCTACTTTTTGTATAGCAAATAATAGCCAATCTATTACGTTGATTGTAATAGGTTTAAAAAGAGGAAAAAGGTTGTGTTTCTTTTATAGGTTATGACCCGTTATTTGACCATATGGACCCGACCCATTATCACTAAAAAAAGAAACTTCTGTTAATTATCTTGATTAGTTAATTTCAGCCAATTTCGTGGATTAAATTACTTGTTTGAGTAGAGCTTTGAGAGTTTTTACAAATACCTTTTTTTTTTTCAAAAAGAAAAAATTCCAAATTGGATAGTTGTATTCTGCTACTTTGTGATGTCGATGTGTTATTTTTGTATTTGAATGGGGATTTTCAGAAACAGTTTCTCTATCTTTACGAGACAGTGATAAAATCTGTATATATTATATCCTCTTCAGATCTCTGTTACGGGAATATATATCTCACTGGATATGGTGTTGTTGTTACGATGTGGAGGCATTGCTTTTAGATTGAAATCTTTGGTAAAAATTCTTAACTTTCCTCTAGGCATGTTAAGAAGAATCCATAGAACACTTGTTCATCCAATGTCAATTCTCCATCAACATATGGAATTGACTGCTCACATGGATCCAAAGACAAGCTTTTCATTGTCTTTAAGCAAAGGTGTACAAATGTGGATAGTTTGCCAAAGGAGGTAGCCTACATATGTAGAATTGTGGATGGTTTGAACAAAAGAAGTTGTTCTTTCGAAAGGTGAAAAATGATATTTAAAAAACATGTCGTGTTTGGCTATGAATACGAATTGGAGTTGTTTATAACTTATTGTGAGTAATTTGAAATGTTGACACCTTTTTAATGTTTTTTAAATTCTTGAAATACGAAATTTTACAATCAAATATGTTTTTTAAAGTTCAACTAAAAAAAAAAAGAAAAAATTTTCATAGTCAAACACCTCCTTAGAGAGTCCTATTGGGCGTTAAAAGATATTCATTGATTATCTAATTTTGTGAGCTTATTAGGGGATATGTTAGAGCTCCAATTTTAACAAGATTTGTTACAGACCAAAGCAAGTTTTATTAGCTTCCTGATTTGTAATGTTTTAATGAGAAAGGAGCTGTTACTTAGCTAACAAAAATTAGTTATAACAAATTACGGTTAGGATCTGTTAGATTAGTTAGTTGATTAATACTTTAAGTTCTATATAAAGTAGATTTTTAGTTAGTTCATTTATTGCTTTTGTAATCTTTTCTAATGAGAAAGAAGTGAAGATATTTTCTTCCAGATTCTTCTTCTTCATCTTGCTTTTCTTCATTTTGTTCAATTGTTTCAACATGGTATCAGAGCTATCAGCCATTGATATGGTCTGAATTGAAGTTTAGTAAGGTAGAATTTAAGCTGTTGTTGAAGTTCAACAATGGCTGTTACTGTCGACAATGAGTCACCGGAAAAACTTAGTCACAATCATCCTCTTTTTTTGAGTACTGCAGACACTTCTGGAGTTGTATTGATCTCCATTCAGCTTACAGGTGCTGAGAATTATTCTGTATGGAGCAGGTCGATGAGAATAGCCATACTTGGAAGAAACAAGTTGGGGCTAATCGATGGAAAGTGCAGAAAGGATGGATTCGGTCCTAATCTGAGTGATTTATGGGAGAGATGCAATGCAATTGTCCTTTCATGGATCATGAATTGTGTTTCCAAGGAATTATTGGGTGGAATTGTTTACTCTACAGATGCATGTTCTGTTTGGCGAGATCTTAAGGAGAGATTTGATAAGACGGATGGATCAAGGATCTTTCAACTACATAGAGAAATTGTCACATTGGTACAGGGTACGAGTACTATCGCAGAGTATTTCACAAAATTGAGATTGTGCTGGGCAGAATTTGATTGCATTGCGCCTTTTCCTGGTTGTAATTGCACAGAATCGAGAGGTTTTGTAGAATTTATGAAGCAGCAGAAGTTGTTACAATTTTTACTGGGTCTTAATGAGACTTATGAGCAGGCTCGAAGTCAGATCTTGATGTTAGTTCCTCTTCCTTCTGTTAATCAAGCCTATTCAATGATGATTGAAAGAGAAAGCCAACGAGTCATAGCAAACTCAGCCAGGAATGTTACTAATCTGGAGATAGCAGCTCTTATGACTGCTCGTCAAGTTCCTAGTAAGTTTAAAAGGGACTGGAATGCTCAGTGTGATCATTGCAAGATGATGGGTCATACTAAAGCCAATTGTTATCGGTTAATTGGATATCCTTCCAACTTCAGATTCAAGAAGAAAGTTGGGCAGCAAAATGATTCTTATGAGAAGGAAGGAGAGAATCGAAGTCATGCTCACAATGTGAGGGATGAGGAAAGTCGATCACACAATGATGAATCACAAGCTCGAGCAGCTCATGTGAATTTTCGTAATGATCAAGGTTACAATAACTATCCAAGAACTGATAATCTTCATGCTGATTGGAATAGATCCCACATTCCTTCACATCAACACCCACAGATGATGCAGCAATATGATAAATCATCACATCTCAATCAGTCTAATCTAGGAAAGCACAAGGCTGATGATGTATCAGAACCTTCCTCTTCAAATATGTGCAGATTATCTGATTCAAATATGAGAGGTAATTTTTCTAAAGCATTTGCTTCCTATGCATGTAATGATGATAAGGAATGGATAATAGACACAGGTGCATCCAACCATATGATCTCTCATAAAGAGATGTTAAATTTTAGGAAGCCTGTTACTGCTTATAATAAACAAGTACATTTGCCAAATGGAGGGATCGTAGAGGTATCACATATTGGTAGTTGTGAATTGATGGATGGAAGATCTGTGAAAAATGTTTTATACATTCCAGATTTTAGATATAATCTGCTTTCAGTATCTCAGATCACTAAGGAACTACAATGCTCAGTTCATTTTTTCCCTGATTATTGTGTGTTCCAGGACCTCTCAAGTGGGAAGGTACTGGAGATTGGTGAAGAAAAGAATGACCTCTATTTGATGAATCACAGAGGGAGTGGTGTTGATTGCTCACCAAAAGGAATGGTTGCTTCCAAGAATAAGCTGGACATCCTTCTTTGGCATAGAAGGATGGGTCATGCATCTGTAGGAACTATGAGTCATTCTTTTAATATTGATCCTAATGAATGCAAAAGGATTTTAGAAAAGTGTGATGTGTGTCCATTAGCTCGACAAACCAGATTACCCTTTCCTAATAGTGAGAACAGATCTTCTTGTATTTTTGATTTGTTGCACTTGGATGTATGGGGACCATTTCATGTTCCTACCTTTGATGGTTATAAAATGTTTCTAACTATTGTGGATGATCATTCTCGTATGACTTGGATATTTTTGCTGAAATTAAAGAGTTATGTGGTGGTAGTGTTAAGAAATTTTTTTCAGCTAGTCAGTACACAATTTGGAAAAAGGGTCAAAGTATTGAGATCAGATAATGGCACTGAATTTGTCAATTCTAATTGTCATGCTTTGTTTACATCTCTTGGTATTGTACATCAGAAAACATGTGTTTACACACCACAACAAAATGGGGTGGTGGAGAGGAAACACAGATATATTCTAGAACTAGCCAGGGCTATCAGATTTCAGGGTTCTATACCTATTACATACTGGGGTCATTGTGTGCTTGGGGCTGTGTATATGATGAATAGACTGCCATCTATAGCTCTCAACAACAAGTCTCCTTTTGAAGTTTTTCATGGTGTTAAAGGGTCCTTAACACACCTCAGAACAATAGGTTGTTTATGTTATGCTAAGTGTTTACCACCTGGAGATAAGTTTGAAGCCAAAGCTGTTCCTGCAATACATATGGGTTACTCTGAAGTTACAAAAAGTTATGTGTTGTATAATCTAGCAACTCATAATTTTTTCATATCTAGAGATGTTAGTTTTAGGGAGGATTCATTTCCTTTCCAGAATACATCTCCCTCTCCTACTGTTTTCCTGGACATATCTACAAACACTGAAGATTCTCCTATTAATGACTCACATTTGTCTCCTCCACATGATGTTCCTGTTATTCCTGACATTGTTCCTAATATTGAGGTTGATGATGTTGATATTTCTACTATGCCTGCTGGTGTTAACTCTATGCCTTTGAGACAGTCACATAGAGTTAGGAAACAACCTACATGGATGACTGATTTTGTCACATATGCTGCCTCTACTTCATTACATCATCCTTTATCACATTGTTTGCATTATGCCAATTTATCCTCACAATATCAGTCCTATTTGTGTGCTTTCTCTAGTATCACTGAGCCTAAGTCTTACAAGGAAGCATGTTCAGATCCTAGATGGATTTCAGCTATGAAAGAAGAGATCCAAGCACTTGAGGCAAATAAAACATGGCTTATAGTATCTTTACCTTCTCACAAGAAACCTATTGGTTGTAAATGGGTTTACAAGATCAAGTTTAAGGCTGATGGTACAGTAGAGAGATATAAGGCTAGATTAGTTGCCAAAGGTTACAATCAGAGGGAGGGTCTTGATTATCAAGATACATTCTCACCTGTTGTGAAGATGGTCACAGTAAGAAGTGTTTTATCAATTGCTGCAGGATCTCATTGGCATATACATCAGATGGATGTGTATAATGCTTTTTTACAAGGTGACTTACATGAAGAAGTGTACATGTCTTTGCCTGAAGGTTTTTCTAGCCAGGGGGAGACTTCAGGAATGGTGTGTAGGCTAGTAAAATCATTGTATGGGTTGAAACAGGCAAGTAGACAATGGAATGTAAAATTGACTGATGCATTGGTTGATCTTGGTTTTAATCAGAGCAGCCTAGACCATTCATTGTTCATAAAGAAACATAATACACAAATAATAGTGATCTTGGTATATGTAGATGATATGTTGATAGCTGGAAATGATTTGGTGTTAATAGAGCACACCAAACAAGAATTACATGCTAGATTCAAGATTAAGGATCTTGGAATTTTGAGATATTTCCTTGGCATAGAATTCAGCAGATCAGAAAAGGGCATACTAAAGAACCAAAGAAAATATGCTTTAGAATTGATAGAGGAGATGGGATTGACTGCAGCTAAACCATCTTGGACACCACTGGACATCAACTTGAAGTTAACAAATACATTGCTAGATAAAGCCATGAATATTACAGATGATCAAGTATTGGCAGACAAGGGTCCATACCAAAGATTGATTGGAAGATTATTATATTTGACACTAACTAGGCCTGACATTGGATTTACAGTACAAACTTTAAGTCAGTTTCTGCAATGTCCAAAGAAATCACACATGGAAGCAGCTCTTAAAGTGGTTAGATACATAAAAAGAGAACCTGCAATGGGAGTGTTAATGAGCAGCAAGAAAGACAGAGAATTAATAGCCTTCTGTGATGCAGATTGGGCAGCATGTCCAAATACAAGAAGATCAGTGACAGGGTTCTTAGTCAAGCATGGAGAGTCTTTGATTTCTTGGAAGTCAAAGAAACAAACAACAGTATCAAGGAGTTCAGCCGAATCAGAGTATAGAAGCATGGCTTCTACTGTACCAGAATTGGTTTGGATCATTGCATTATACAAAGAATTAGGGGAAGAAATACATCTACCTGTAAAGCTTTTCTGTGATAGCAAAGCAGCTTTACAGATAGCAGCTAATCCAGTTTACCACGAAAGAACAAAGCACATTGAAGTCGACTGCCATCTCATCAGAGAAAAGATACAAATGGGGTTGATTCAAACACTATATCTAAGGACACAAGAACAGCAAGCAGACATTATGACAAAGGGGCTGGCAAGAGCACAACATGAACATTTGGTTTCCAAGCTGGGAGTTTTGAATATATTCACACCCACCAGCTTGAGGGGGAGTAATGAGAAAGGAGCTGTTACTTAGCTAACAAAAATTAGTTATAACAAATTACGGTTAGGATCTGTTAGATTAGTTAGTTGATTAATACTTTAAGTTCTATATAAAGTAGATTTTTAGTTAGTTCATTAATTGCTTTTGTAATCTTTTCTAATGAGAAAGAAGTGAAGATATTTTCTTCCAGATTCTTCTTCTTCATCTTGCTTTTCTTCATTTTGTTCAATTGTTTCAACATGTTTTCACTGGTAAATGATACCATTATAATACCCCCTGGACACCAATTATTATTTCGTTTTCAAACTATTGACAATTTTAAAAATGCTCTTCCACTTAAGTAGCTAAACTTAGATTAACATAGCAAGTAGTATCGAACTCTTGTTAGGAGTATGACCGAGAGAAGAGTTGAAAACACCATAAACTTGGTAAGAATAATTTCGGATATATTTCACTCATATTATATTGCAAGATCGGGACTGTATTTAAGTTGAGTTAATCAAGTAAAAATATATTTTAAAATTGTCAATAATTTTTTGCCAAATTTCTCGGAAATAAAAAAGAAAAGGAAGTGATGTTTCAAATCCAGTAAAGCTACTTTCAGTAATTTGTGATTTTGAGAATCGACAGTTTTTTTTTTCCAGTACAATAAGGACAAATTTGTCTTTTAAAAATAGAGTTTATAATATGAAAAGAATTGATCAACTTGTAGACTTTTCCCATTTTACAATGTCGACAAAGAACTGTTGTGCATTAAAAATAAAATAATCCAATCCATTACTATTTTCTATTTAATTCTGCCCAGAACGGAAAACTTGTTTTGTAACGCAAAAAAGGTACACAAAAGAAACAGCGGTTATTTGTAATGTAACTAAATAAAACATAATAAAGCATACAATCGAGAAAAAAGTACAAATACTACACTCTGCAACCATTAAATTTCTGTTTTTAGTGAAGACATTACCTAGCAATTATTGGCAAGAAAATGAAAGAACAATTCTATTAATTTATTTTACTATTAAAACTTACTATTGCCTTGCGTCTTGTGCTTTTTCTTACATGATAATTAGGAACTTAATTAGGAAACATAAAGTTATATTTTTCTTAACTACTCTCTTTCATTACTAGAAACAAAAAAATATCACTGAGAATTAGTTAAAATTTATGTCGTAAAATATGATTTTTTTTACTCATTTCTTATCGAATCAATTCATAGAATACACGAAGAAAATAGATTTTCGTTAAAACAGTAAGAAACTTTTTAATTTTTTCTTTCCTCACCAATTCAATTTAAATATATATGGAAATTTTTGATGGAAAATTTAGTAGGAAGATAGTAAATTTTTAGTAGTGTTTGTTCCAATATGTGTTATGCATTTTTTTTTTAAAAAAAAAATCAATATTTTTCTATATTTAAAAGTAATTTAATTTTAGACTAATTAAATTTTGGGATAATACATATATTAGATCCTAAATTTAATTTCAAATTTTAACTTTGACCTCCAACTTTCATAATGCACAAACAGTCACTTTAACTATCCAACTTTTAAATAAATAAACACATGAGTCCTACATGGCACAATACACGTAAGACACCACATAGGACAAAAAATGACATGTGTCTATTTGTTCAACTTTATACAAGTTTAAGTGTCTATTTGTGCACATCCAAAGTTGAAGGGCTTAAATGTGATTTGAAACCAAATTAAAGAACATATTTATCTATTATGCCTTAAATTTTTATTTTACTTTACAGCTATATAAATATTTACAGTTTATTTTGATACAAAAATTATTTCGATATGCAATCAAAACACATTTTATGAAAAAAAATAATTACAAAAAGACATGATTATATATTAAGTGTGTGATGACTCTGAATAAGTAAAATAATCGTGTGTGGATTAATCAGACATGACTGTTAGGGGCACATGTAGAATGGACAAATATAGGGAGAAATGAACAGTGAAACATAGGTGAAATGAAAAAAAGCTATATTCCTACTTCCACAAACAACTAATATTATTCAATTCAATTCAATATAAAAATGGTTGGTTGTTTTCTACTGCTTAAGGGGACCCTGTCGTACATAGGGTATGACCCATTTCTTCTATGGGTCCCACATCCCCCTTCTTCTTAGCCCCCTACCCCTCCTTTTCTTCCTCCCTTATAAAGTGTTGTCTGGGTGACTATTATTTTTTCGGACATAATTGAAAAAAAAAAAAAAGTTAATATTCTTCGAATCATTCTCACGAAAATTGAGCTCATATTTTTTTCTTCCTTCTTCTTGTTTATGTTCGCGTAAACATGAATTCAGTAGCAGCTGAAGATAATAAAAAAGCGGAAATTATTAGTAATAAGTCGATAAAGAGAAACCGCGATAGCAGCAAGCATCCTGTTTTTAGAGGCGTTCGAATGAGGAATTGGGGAAAATGGGTGTCAGAAATTCGCGAGCCACGTAAGAAATCACGTATTTGGCTCGGGACTTTTCCAAATCCAGAAATGGCAGCTAGAGCTCATGACGTGGCAGCTTTAAGCATAAAAGGTAATTCAGCTATACTTAACTTTCCTGAATTAGCCGGTTTACTTCCTAGACCGACTACACTTAGCCCGCGTGACATTCAAGCAGCCGCAGCTAAAGCCGCAGCAATGGACAAGTTCGATGGTGATAATAATAATAATAATAATAATAATAATATTACTTCTCCGAATAATTCAACTTCATCAACATCATCAAATATGTCCACATCTTCATCTTTATCATCGCTGGTATCGGCGATAGATTTGGCAACATCAGAAGAATTGACGCAAATAATTGAGTTACCGAAACTAGGTACATCTTTTGAATTGAAGAATGATTTTGTTTTTGCGGACTGTTCCAGTATGGAAACAGGCTGGTTATATCCTGAAGATGGAGGAATGATTTCTACCTGTTTTGAGCCTTCTTTGTTGTGGAATTATTAACGGATCGTAACCGATGAAAACCTCCTTGCTTGAGGAGGGTAAAAATCATGACTTACCATGTAGGATTTGTGTGGACTATGGATTTTTTTTTTTTTGTTGGTTGTATAAAAGAGTTTTAGCCTTTACTTCAATTTTTCTGTAGAGGGGCTAAAAGGACTTTTCATTCCCTTTTTATGTAACTCTCTCTCTATTTCTATTTCTTCTTAAAATAAAATAAATCTAACTGTACAGTGTTAGGAAGGGAAGAATTAAAAGTGTCATAAATGAAAGGCCTTGTCAATGTTGGTTTACTCACCTATCTGATCTTCCTCTTTTATTTCTACTATTTTAAATGAGTGATGTTAACTGTTAAGCTAATGCTATAAAACAACAACAAATTATTACAAGTTCAAAGATTTGATTGGTTCTTTATTAGGTTTACATTTAAAAATTTAAGTTATATACTATGGTGATTCCACTTATTCTATTTAAAAACAATTTGTATATCTTCGGTTACTTACTATTTAGACAGTAAAAAGATTTTTTTTTTTTGTTTTAATTTGCTTGACTTATTTTTTCCTTTTGATCCGTTTTAATGGAAAGACTCTTTTACCCTTTATAATAGCTTTCTAATTCCAGGGTTGTATTTGAAATGTTCATGACTACGGACCCGTTTGGATGGGCTTAATAAAAGCAGCTTTAAAAAAGTACTTTTGAAAGTGCTGAAACTTATTTTTAAAATAAGCAGTTATGTGTTTGGATAAAAGTGCTGAAGTTGCTATGCCAAACGTGAAAAGGGAAAAATGGAAGAAAGAGATGTTAGGGTTATGTTGTAATTTGGAGATTGTATAAAAATATTAAGGGCAAAAAGATAAAAATGTGGTCAACTTAAAACAACTTATAAGCTAAAAAAAAAAGCACCTCTACCCAGCTTTTAACTTTTGGCTTAAAATAAGTTTTTTTTAACTTAAAATAAGTTATTTTGAGTATTGCCAAACAGCTAAATAAGTCAAAAATCAGCTCTTAAGTCAGTTTGACCAGCTTTTAAGCTGAGCCAAACAGGCTCTACAATAAGAGTAAGCGGTATTTTAGTTCATTTAACGTATTTTTAATTTAAGACAATAAATTTAAAAAATATATATTTTATTAAACTCTATGTCTAGTCAAAATAGTTCAAATAAATTGAAAGAAATGAAATATTATTTTATCATAATATTTCGCATATTTTAATTTTACCAAATTGTAAATTATTGTTACGTAATGGTAATTTTTATGTTGTTTCAATGCATATAAATTAAAATCGTTTAAAAAATTAAGATTTTTGTCTGAATATCCATATTGAAATACTCCGAATCAATGGAGCCAAGCAAATTACTTCTTCTGTCTCAATTTATGTGTCACATTTGAATCTTGAGAGTTAAATAATTTAACTTAAATCTTGAATTTGGCTTATGAAGCTTCATGTTTTTTGAAATAAAATTTATATATTTGAAAACTATGTAAAAAGTACTATAAGTCACAATAGTTGACATTAATTCAAAATATTTAAAGAAATATATGAAAAATTATGATCAAAGATAAACTTATTTAAATCTCATTTTCGAAAAGTGTCACATAAATTAAGATGAAGGGAATAAAAAAAGGAGGGTGAATTCTTTTCTTCTTTTTTTTTTTTGAAAAAGTTATTTGTGAAGTTTAACATAAGATTAAAAAAAAAAAGAATGGGCAAAATTTATTTTTTTTTGAGAAAATGTTATTTGGGAATTTTAACATAAGACAGTACCAATATATAGCAGTTTAGTTACCATAGGTACTAGATTATCAACTAGTGTTTTTTTTTATAAGAATTTACTTTTAATAATTATCTAATTAGTGACATAATTATTGAAATAATTTATATGCTTAGTATATAAATAATAACCTCTACACAATTATTCATTATTCTGTTCGAATATATGAGAGACACATACATTTTCTTTCTTCATTACCTCTAAGTTGCGTGTGCCATAAATGCGATTGAACTATTCCATCGAGACATTCAAATGTCTTCTCAATGTGAAAACATTTAATTGGACATTAAATTTTAAAATGAAATGATTAAGTCATATGGTATTGAGAGTTTATTACATTATATTTTTCTTATGTTTCAAATTAAAAAAAAAATCTTAAATTTTGGTGAAATTCGGATACAATTCAAAAATGTCCCGCCACATCGCATTGTGATTTTGAATACATGACTGAACATCTCGATATATTACATCTCGATTTTGGATACATCACTCAACGTTTCAATATATCATATGCGAAGTGATGTATTCGATCCATACACCGCATAAAGTGATGTATCTGAAAATAGGAGAGAGTAGCGATTTTTGTAATTTTTTCAAATAATAGAGAATTTTCGAGAATATAATAAAAGTAAGTTGTGTATTCGGATAATTTTTCTTAAAAGAATATATAGTCCAAAATGAATTATAATTGTATCATTATGAATCATCGTAAAACTATTATTTTCTCCGTCTCATTTTATGCGAGGTAGTTTGACCCGGCATAAAATTTAAGAAAGAAATGAAGACTTTTAAAACTTGTGGTTCAAAACGAATGACATAAATTTGTGTAACTGTAAATCATTTCATCAAAGGTAAACTAGACATTTCAAAATTAAATTGTTACTTAATATGGAAATGTATCATTTTCTTTTGAATTAAGTCATATAAATTGAGACAGATATAATAATGATATTGAAATATAAGATTTATATAAATTAAGTCTAAACAAGTAATAATTTCGATAGTTTTGGCTTACAATTTCATTTCCCCCACCCCTTACACACCCAAATAGATAATTAGAGGGAAAAAGTAAGGTAGGTATTACTAGCCATCAAGGTTTCTTAATAGAGAAATACATAGGAAAATTATATATGAGTTGTGAAGAAATAGAAATTAATGAGCTTCAAAACCCTATTTATGTTGCCCCTCCAATTGTTGACTGTCAAAGGAAAGAAGTAGTAGCAATTTGCATTCTTTGGTCACACATGTGGCATTTTGGAGAAAGAAATGATCAATGTGGTGTTGTTATAAAGAATATTATAATCATGTGATACTGACAATTCTTTTTTTTATATTTTTCTAAAAAAATTATATTATTAGAGTTAATGGATTTATTTCCTCATATAGTAGCAGTATCTTTCTTGGATTCATGATCATTTTTTTCCAATTTATGTCAATTGGGAATCAAATAAACAATAAAATATAGTAAAAGGAAAAGCAAACAAAAGGGGAAGGGAAAATTGAGTAGTTGCTTTGACATAAGAGTTACTGGCTTTATTACAATCAGTTCTTATTTGGACGTTTTCTCTTTTTAAGTTATTCCAAGTATATCAACTGTATTCATTGTCTCAAGCCTTAGAAGAGAATCAGACATCATCATAATGCTATTGCAGAATATCCCCCCAAAAAAGTAAAATAAAATCCATGGGAGTAGTTTACATTTTCATTTTATAGGAAGAAGGATCGAATATGTTTCTGAACTATTCGAAAATGTCTAGATATACTTTACTTAAAGTTTGGTTCATTTGCATTTTTGTCGTTCAATTTTTTGTATAGATATGCCCTTGTACATGTTAGTTGGTTTGTTGGAAACCAACTCATTTTTCCTTTCTTTAAATGACAAAAGAATTATCACTGTTAGATTTCCATAGTTGAAGACTTCCTAAGTTCTTAACCAGAGGAAGAAACAGAACATGTAGAAGAAAGAAGAAGAAAGCTCAACTCTTATTATCTCATCTAAGAAATACAAGTTACATGATATGAGATATATATACAAATTTTTTCAGCACACATTCTAGAAGATTCTCTAACAATAGGTGTAACTACATAACTTTGTTTACTACTTTCGAACAAACTTAGTTAAGCCTAACTCAACCACAATTATATCAGCTTGCACCTTTAGTTCAACACTCCCCCTCAAGCTGATGGCTTGAATATATCTTTTAGGCCTATCTTCCTTAGCAAATATTCATGTTGAGCTCTTCCTAGTCCTTTAGTAAGTATATCTGCCAGTTGTTCTTTAGTAGACACATGATCAGTTTCAATCATCCCTTTGCTTACCCTTTCTCTTACAAAATGGCAATCAATGTCAATGTGTTTGGTTCTCTCATGAAATATGGGATTTGCAGCTATTTGAATAGCTGTCTTACTATCACATCTTAAGGTTATAGGTTGTTGAACTTGAACTCCAAGATCACTGAACAATCCTACCAACCAAGTAAGTTCTGCAGTGCAAGCTGCCATACTTCTGAATTCTGCCTCAGCAGAACTTCTAGACACAGTTTCTTGCTTCTTAGATTTCCATGAAATCACTGCTCCACCGAATTTAACTAAATACCCTGTGACAGACCTTCTTGTTTCCATGCATGCTCCCCAGTCTGAATCACAATAGGCCATAAGTTGATTTGTAGTACCAGCAGGCATCAACAATCCCATTCCTGGTGTCCCCTTGATGTATCTCACTACTCTTAGAGCAGCTTCCATGTGAGATCTTTTTGGACAATGCATATATTGGCTTAAGCTGTACTACAAATGTAATATCAGGTCTGGTCATAGTCAAAATACAGAAGTTTTCCCACTAGTCTTTGATATGATGCATGATTTTCCAATATTCCATCACTGATTTCAGCTTTGCTTGATACATGTCTATCATATTCTGTAGAAGTTAACTTTTGATTTATCTCAAATGGTGTACTTGCTGGTTTTTCTCTACTCATTCCAGTTTCAGCAACAAATTCTAATGCATATATTCTCTGACACATTACAATTCCTTCATTTGATCTGGCTACTTCAATTCCCAAAAAGAATTTAAGTTCTCCAAGATCTTTCATCTTGAAACTATGCTGTAAATCTTCTCTTCCTTTGTTTATCAATGTCTGACTATTTCCAGTTACTATCAAATCATCCACATATACCAGAATTATCACCAACTCTTTTCCTGTCCTTTTAATGAACAAGGAATAATCATAATGACTTTGTCTAAATCCCATTTGAATAAGAGCATCAGTCAACTTTTTGTTCCACTGCCTTGGAGCTTGTTTCAACCCATATAAAGACTTATGAAGTTTGCAGACCTTGTGAGACTCCCTCTGTCTAGCAAACCCTTCAGGAATAGTCATATATACTTCCTCTAGTACATCACCATTTATAAAGGCATTATGTACATCCATTTGATAGATATACCACATATTGGAGGCTGCAAGAGCAATAAGAGATCTGACAGTCACCATTTTTGCAACTGGAGAAAAAGTCTCAAAGTAATCCACCCCAGCTTGTTGACTATAGCCCTTGGCAACTAGCCTGGCTTTATATCTTTCCACCTCTCCAGAAGCTTTGTACTTAATAGGTGTTTTACCACTTGGAAGATCAACAATAGACCATGTCTGATTGGATTCTAAAGCTGCAATTTCCAATTTCATAGTATGAACCCAGTCTGGATCCTTGGAAGCATGTTGAAAAGAACCAGGTTCTGTAATAGAAGAGTAAAC
This sequence comes from Solanum pennellii, assembly GCF_001406875.1. Lineage (NCBI taxonomy): Eukaryota > Viridiplantae > Streptophyta > Magnoliopsida > Solanales > Solanaceae > Solanum > Solanum pennellii. The sequence goes on along the minus strand of NC_028644.1, from coordinate 59,583,376 downwards.
TGACAAAGCATGATGATAGGACTTGGATATATTAGAGTATGTGACAAAGGATGAAATAGGATAAGCACATTGATTGGCAGAAGAAGGAACAACAAAGTCAGTCATCCATGTAGGAGGATGTCTTATCCTGGTAGATTTTCTAAGATTAACAGGAGATGATAAAGAAGTTTGAGGAAGTGAGGTGAGCTGAACAGATTCAGTGACATTGAGATTAGGCTGTGAGATACGTTCAGTAAAAGGAGGATTTATAGATTGGTTGGATTCAGTAGTAATGAGAGTAGGGGACTGAATAAAAGTATTTGACTCAAAGTTAGACAAATCAAGTACAGGAAAAAGAGGAGAACCATAAGATTTTGCATGAATGAAAGGAAACACTGACTCCTGAAACACTACATTTCTGCTAACATAAAAAATATTGGAATGAAGATCATAGAGTTTATAGCCTTTTTGAGTAGATGAATAGCCCATGAATACCCCTGGAACAGCTTTTACCTTGAATTTATCAGATGATGGTGTAGATGAGGCATAAGTGAGACATCCAAAAACTCTAAGGTGAGATAAAGAAGGAGGATGACTATGTAAAATTTCAAAAGGTGTTTTGAATTTTAGTAGCTTGGATGGAAGTCTATTGATAAGATATACAGCAGTCATAACACATTCACCCCAAAATTTCAAAGGTAAAGCAGCTTGGAACCTAAGAGACCTTGCTACACCAAGAATTGTTCTATGTTTTCTTTCTACAACCCCATTTTATTGAGGAGTGTAGACACAAGAACTTTGATGTAGAATGCCAAAATAAGACACCAATGACTGAAATTCAGACATAAAGAATTCACAGCCATTATCAGTCCTTAATACTTTCACAGCAGTTGAAAACAAATTCTTTATTCTATTCAAAAAGTTTCTCAGTACAACAATGACTTCAGACTTGAATTGGATTAGAAACAACCATGTAAACCTGCTGTGATCATCTACCAAAGTAACAAAATACCTTTTTCTATTGTAAGTAGGAATTCGATAAGGACCCCAGATATCACAATGCAACAACTCAAAAACAGACTTAGAATAGGTACTACTAACAGGAAAAGGAAGTTTAGTATGTTTAGCCAAAGGGCATACAGTACACAAATGATGAGAATGATGTAAATGTTGAAGTTGTTTATGAGCTCTGATGATATTCATAGGAGCATGACCCAACCTTCTGTGCCAGAGAATGCTAGATTCAGAAGGTTTATCTTGAGTGATAACAGATCTAGTTGTAAAACCACATATAGCAGACTTCTCAGAATTGCTCTTTAAGATGTACAAACCCTGTTCTTCTCTACCAATCCCCTTCACCATGCCATTGGAGAGATCCTGAAATATACAGAAGTCAGGGGAAAATGTTACAGAACATTTTAATTCCCTTGTTAACCTTGAGACTGACAACAAATTAAACTTAAACTCTGGTAAAACTAGCACATTTGAGATAGAATTGTCATTGAATATTTTTGAACTTCCTGTATAGGCTACTGATACTGTCTGTCCAGTAGGAAGATGAACTTTATTATCTGCATGCTGAGAAATTTTATGACATGTATGTAATATCTAAGAATTAGATGCCATATGATTTGAAGCTCCTGTATCTATTATCCACTTAACAGATACATTATTGACTGAAGTAGATCTTTGAGTACCTGCATTTGCAGTTTGAATGGTAGGGGATGAATCATCATTTGTTTTGTTCAACAAGTGAAGAATTTGCTGATACTGTTCTGGAGTAAATGAAGGAAGAACAGGTGATTGTGCTGCAGTTCCTACTATTTCCTGACTTGTTCCATCATATGAACTTGAGTTCTCTGCCTCAGCTGAACAAGAAGAAAAGTAATTGCCTACTTGATTAGCAAATTGAGATGATCCTTGTTTTCTGTTCTTAGGACAATCAGATGGATATCCTATGAGTTTGTAACACTGTTCCTTAGTGTGTCCATTATAATTGCAAAACTCACAAACTACTGATTCTCTCTTTTGTAGTCTGCTTCCACCTGCTGATGACACTCTACCATGATGATTACCTCTTGAATTGGAACCTCCTCAATGAAATGATCTGGTAGAATTGAAACCTCTTCCATTGTTATTAGACTGACTTCCTTTTTTACTGAAGAATGTAGCTCCTTCCAATACCTCAGAAATCTTACTGACTGAAGTTGACATTGCAATTGATCTTTGGATTTCATGATTTATCACTAATGAGTAGGCCTTGTTCAGTGTTGGAAGAGGTGTTAACATTAGGATTTGACTTCTACATTGAGCATATGTCTCATTAAGACCCATGAGAAATTGTAAAAGTCTTTGATATCCATAATGTTGAGCATAACTGCGAGATTCGGTGCAATTGCATCCAGGACATGGCATGAGTGCATCAAACTCATCCCACAAATTTCTCATCTGAGAAAAATAGTCAGAAATAAATTGACTACCTTGTGTAAGTGTAGCAATTTCTCTATGAAGATAGAACACTCTAGAACCATTCACTGTATCAAATCTCTCCTGCAAATCTAGCCAGACCTTATGAGCATTCGAAGCATATATAATGCTGCTCAGTAATTCAGACTTCACAGAATTCATTATCCAAGATAAAACCACTGCATTCACCTTCTCCCACTGATCATACATTGATTCTTCAAATTTATCTTTAGTGTGTCTGCCATCTACAAAGCCTAATTTGCTTTTTCCCAACAATCCTAAACGCATAGATCTGCTCCAAAGTGCATAATTCTCAGATCCAGTAAGTTGAATTGAAATAAGAGAGCTACCTGGAGTGTCGTTATGATATAGATACAGAGGATGTGTGTGATCAATCACAGATCTGCCTGAAACTGCTGAAACTATCGGAACTGCACCTTCCACTTCCATGATCTTCTTATGAATCTGAATATAACACTAATCTGAACTCTCTAATCGGAGCTCTGATACCATGTTAGATTTCCATAGTTGAAGACTTCCTAAGTTCTTAATCAGAGGAAGAAACAGAATATGTAGAAGAAAGATGAAGAAAGCTCAACTCTTATTATCTCATCTAAGAAATACAAGTTACATGATATGAGATATATATACAAATTTTTTCAACACTCGTTCTAGAAGATTCTCTAACAATTGGTGTAACCACATAACTAACTTTGTTAACTACTTTCTAACAAACTTAGTTAAGCCTAACTCAACCACAATTATATCAGCTTGCACCTTTAGTTCAACACTTCCCTTTTTAATAACCCCATGACATTTATATAAAAATTAATTAATTAATTAATATACCTAAAAAATGACCTATTCGACCCGTAAATCAACCCCTTTAACCTGTTTGTATATCATATCCGATCCAAAAACCATCCTTTTGAACCAATTATCAAAGCCCCAATTTGAAGTTTGCCACAAAATTAGGGCTTTATAATGGGTTAAAAGAGATGATTTTTGGGTCGGATATGACATACGAACGGGTTAAAAGTTGATTTTGTGGGTCGAATAAATTATTTGAAAGAGGTGTATTAATTTATTTATTTATTCATGTAAATGTTATGTGGTAACACTAAAATAAAAATGACCATTAGCTGTATTTAATTCTTAATTGCCGTCAAATATGTATTTTTAGCGGCAACTGTCATTCTTTGTATATGTCCTTAAAGCCTTTAGCGACATTAGTTCTAATGAAACTTAACTAATGACGGTAAAGACTTTAGCACTCTTTATTAGTGTCAATATTTAATGCCGCTAAAAGTTATTTTTGTTGTAGTGTAATTAAAAAGGGATGTGGCCATTTCATTTGTCATTTAAAGAAAGGTAAAATGAGTTGGTTAATTTCAGCAAACCAACTAATGTTTACAAAGGCATATCTATGCGAAAAATTTAACGGCGAGGGCACGAGTGAGCTAAACTTCAAATGGAGAGTGAGTCAATCTTATTGATTTATGAAATGCTTGAACACATGAATATGGACTTGCATAATAGGAATTTTTGTCTCTTCCGTGTGGTGTGATATTGCTTGTATGCATTGATTGTGAATATCGTGATGAGACATGTGATGTTTTATGATGTTGAGGTCTTTGTCGACGAGTGGTATGATGTCGAGGTCTTTGCCGACGAGTGTTGTGATGTCGAGGTCATTTCAGCAAGTGTTTATAAATTCAATGGGAAATAATTTGATAAAAAGCCGATGGAAAATGGTCCCGACAAGAGATTGCTTAGTGTGACTTGATGCATTTGATGCTCATGCATGACTTGCTTGTTACTTGAGATTGATGTACTTTTTGTGTGTGATTGAACTACTTGACTTGATATTGACTTACGTGGTTCATTTGATTGTTGATTGTGACTATTGAACTGTGGATATTTAGCCTTGTGAACCATGTATTATAGAATTGCTAAGTTGGGTAATTTTATGCAGGTAATTGTAGTTTGAGGAGGTTCAGTTAGAGAGTAAGGGGTATTCAATTTCTAGTTAGATGCCTTATTTATTAGGTTACTTGTTGGGCGTCGTATTATTGGTACTCACTCCTTACTTCTACAAATTGTGTAAGTATCGAACCTTGTATAGTGTGATGCTCTTCTTCTCTTTTTCTGAGGCTCGTGAAGGACTTGAGAGGTAGATGGTTTGTTATTCCGGTGAACCTTCTTTTCCTTTTCTTTTAAGCTTTGTTCTATTTGAGAAACAAAGACACAGACTTATACTTATTTCTTTGCACTTATATATTTACACTTTATTTGGATTATTGTTATCCAATGTTTTATAATGTATTGTATCGTATTGTACTCTATTGTATTGTATTGTATGGTAGATACAATGTGGCTAGACTGTATTGTTTGTTGTTGTTTATTGACATTTTAATTGTTTGGTTTGGTAGTATCATACTGTGTTGTAATTTATAAATTTACTAAAATATCCTTAATTATTCTAGGGTAGGAGGTTTGACTAAATTTAAATAATTAACGTAAAGGGTAAAATAGTATTTTGAAATATTATGTACGATATAGTTAAAAAAAGAAATTAAGCAAATTTAACAATGCAATACAATACATTTGAAGTAACAATCAAAATAAACATTATAGGTGTAATAACGATACAATAAAATACAATAGGTAACAATGATCCAAACATATTGTTAGTGGCTTGTACATATGACAAGCAGATTTTGAGGATTTTAATAGAATGAATAAGTTTATGTTTTCTCTTGTTCTTGCTTTATCATTTTCCACATTTCTTTCACTTTTAATGTGTTTAGGTTGACTTGTCTTGGTGGGAATAGACGAGTGTCATCACGTTCATTTTTGAATCGTAACATACATTTTCCTAAAGAAGTATAAGTTATCGTTATTCAAATAAAGAACCTAATAGATTATAGGTTTGGTCCTAGGAGAAATGAGGCTTAGGTTTAGGCTAATTTGTTGTTAATTGTATTTTTACTCTGGTTACTTTCATAAAAATGGATTTTGTTAAACAAAAGTTTAATTGATTGATTTTAGTAACAAGTAAATATGATTGAATATTTTGTAGAATCAATAAAAGATAAAACTAGGGTATACGTGTTCCCCACAAGTCTTTAATGCAGTAAACCTTATAGTAGTAACCTTGTCTTGTATTTAACATGCAAAGATGGTAAGTTAGGTATCTCTTAAGTGGTTGGTCGTCCAAGTAGGAAATTTTACTCGCAACTTGATCGATTTACGGGTGTGTATTTTACTAATCCTTACCCTTGATACCATATTATCTCTCACAGAGGTGGTTCAAGCTAGCTATTAGATATCGATTGTAGTTGTCATATCTCTGTTGTTTAATCTTTGTTCCTATTCGTTACTTCATTGGTCGGACAAGTAAGAGTACAACGAGCTCTAACGTCGGTAACCATTAAAAAGCAATTATAGTGAAGAGATTAACAATACATGCATAAACACTATTTAAAAATCACTAATTATTAGGTCTACTTTGTTAATTCCTCATAGTTCCTACAACCTAGTTGTGGATAGAGCTACTCATGTTTAAGTTGCCACAATTCATAATAAGATTGTTAAAATATATCGCGAACTTATAATTAGAGTGGTTAAATTTCGTAATCTTGAATTGATGTACAAAAGATGTATTATAAATTGATGCTTCAAGAATTAAAATGGACAAATTATTCATGAAAAAGATTCTCAAAACCAAAACCAAAGTATTTAATTATCTAACAGTAAAAAAAAAAAGAAATAAAAATAATATTTATAAATATCTAATTAGACTAAATAAACTTGGAAAAGGAATCATAGAAAAATGGTCTTCAACAGTCTAGTCTATGACTCATAGACCAAGACCGTAGAAAGTAGCTTCTTCAATGCCTATCTGGACTTTACCTATGGACATGATCTATGACTCATAGAACTTTGCACGATCCATCCTGACAACTCATCGTTCAACGTTACTGGGACCCACAATTTCTGACTCTTTCTACGACTCAGACCTATGGCTCATCGATCATTCAACAACTTGTAGTCTGCTTTCTTGCCCTATACTTAGCCAAAATATCATCATCATATTCAAATTTCATCTACGAGTCAATCATATGACTCTTGGGTTGACCCACAGGCCTTCAAAAACTAGCTTCTTCACTTAAGTTCTCCCCTCAGACTGTCGCGACCTACTTTCCTGCAAACATAGATAAAAATATCATAAAATTTACTAATAAATGCTTAAGACATAACAAAAAATGGTTGACTAGGTTTCCTTCCTAGCCAGCAGCTCGCAATTCTCATGGCTGCTACGGCCACTGGACGGCCTCCTTTCGAAGATGTCCAGCCCCCGCCCCCCACCACAACCACCCAAACCACCACATACACCACCCTTTTCAATTCTAATACTATAAATGCAAAACAATCTGCCCTAATTAACTAAAAAACAATCGCAAAATCAATCGAAATAATTCATGGAGAACCTACTATCACGTTTTTAATGGAGGAAAGAAAATATTTTACAATTTAAGAGGGCTCGCATCAAGCAGTGGTGCTTAAACTATCCCATGGTGCGCCAAATTTGAAGGTATTAAGGTTAATTCTACTGAAACATCTTGGTCCCAAGGGCAATTGTTTAATTGACTTACTTGCTCCAAGACAATTTTTGTTGTGATTTGATCAATATGAAGATTATGTATTAGCTTTATCTCACTTAGTTAATTATCTTCTCTACAATGGAGAGGAGCACCAATGTAGGGTTTTTCCATGGTCTATTGGATACAATCCTAATGAGGAAATAACGTTAGCTGTGGTTTGAATTTCTTTACAGAACTTATCTCCAGATTTTTCTACAAAGAAGTCTTTGTTGTCTATAGCATCGGCAGTTGGGAAACCAATAGCTATAGGTAAAGCTAGTCATATAAAATCAAAATCTAGCACGGCTAGGGTCAAGTTAATAATTGATCTAATGAAAAAGCTTCCGAATCGTATAGGGTTGCAATTTGTAGATAATATCGAGGTTTTTCAGGAGATTGTATATGATAATCTACCTTTGTATTGCAATTTACGTAAGCACCAAGGTCATGATGAAGATAGTTGTCATTTGATCTTGAAAATAAATCAAAATAGCAAACAAATTGATGATCCATTGAAGTTGCTTCAAAATGCACTATCGATAGTAAAAAGTATCAAGGTGATGCGAGAGAAATACTAAATGAAAAAAGAAAAGTTATCAGTATCGATCAAAGTAAAGCTACTTCCACAATTGGTTGCTCTCACTTTTGAGCCAAATCATGCACATTCAATGGATGTTGTTATAAGTAATATCGGTGTTCAAACAACTACTGAAAACAAAGAGAGAACAACAAGAGTTGAGGTTGATGCGTCGCAAGTTGGTTAAGGCAAAAAAATAATAAATTTAATACATAAACTAACTGATACATTTGATGTTGAAGATGCTGAAAATTCTGAGCAACATGTTTTACAAGTTGAAACCAAGAATACAACTAAAAATTGGACAGTAGTTACACACGAAAATTCAACCAGAAATCAACTTTTTTCTGACTAGTCAAAATAACTCTCTATGTAATGAAAAGGGTGCGAATGAAAATTTTCATAACAGTGAGATGTGGCAAGATATTAGTAATGCCTCAAGAGACCTAGTATGCTCGAATATCTTTAATGTTTTATCAAAGACTACTGGAAAGCAAGTGAAGTTAACAGAGAATGACAACGATTTGATCCAAGAAAAGCAGGTCTCACCACCTACTTTGAATAGAAAATTATGTGCAGAAGCTCCCATATTTGTGCCTAAATATGTGATTGCAAAGAAGAATGAGTCAAGCGCCTTACTTTCAAATACAGTTGATTTGGGCGAGGATTCTCTTGATGAAGATGAGAAAGATATGTTGGACGTATGCTTTGATAGAGTGGCTAGGGAAGGAGATATATCGCCTAGCAACAAAGAAGTGAAAGCAACAAAAGCAAAAAGAAGACATATGGAAGGCAACATAGTTGGGACAGTAATATGATTGAGGTGTTTGTTCCTAGACACCTACCGATGCAAAAGGCAAAGCAGAACCATTTGACAGTATCAATAGGTTCAACAAGATCCAATGAACCCATAAAGAAAGTATGAATTATCAAGTGTTGTTGGTTATGTTTGAAGAAGAAGACAATAGAAAAATATGTCAATTTAATTTTTGATGGGCAATCAATCTTTTTTAATTCATGCGTTTGTAATAGAAAGTTTGAGGCTGATAACTCAACTTTCTCAGGCATATATTGACATTATTTAAGCATCCTCATTTGTAATATCATCATGGAGTGTATTACGAACTCACAAAATACTTAGTTCTCTCTAGCTCTTATTTTCTTCATGCTTGTTAGATAGTAAACGTTAGGTACTTCAAAAGGATTAGTAAGATAAGGCCGAACCCCTCTTGCTTGTACTTATCCATAGTGATATTTTTTATGTTTAACAAAATGCCACTAGACATTGGTAAATTTCCAACAAAAAAAGGCTTAAAACATATGCAAAACTCGATATTTAAAGCATTATAAGTACCGTAAATCCACGGTACATCAGGGAGTATTAGCCTATCTCCCCCAACAATTTATAATACTTTTGAGTGTGGGGTAGCCAACCCTAACTTCGTGACACTCATACAAGGGGACGTTGGCTACTCCTCCCAAGTGCCAACAAACAATAATCCTTGTAAGTGTGGGATATTCAACCTCACCCTAGCACATCCATGCAATGGGAGGTTAGCTATTCCTCCCATCAAATAATGTGTGATCACACTAGTAACTCATATGAACCAAGAATCCACATGGAAAATAATATATTAAAAAAACCATATATATTGCACGTCTTGAAAAGTTACTATTTTCAAATATCTTACATTGTGAGTGAAATAGGACAGGGTCACACGTCTATAGACCAACCAGTTTGCCTTTTTAGGTGCAATAGATATGTTCTTGGCTTATTGCCTAAAAGAAATGAATAGTGTCCAATAGAAGTGGCCAACCACTAAAAAAAAGCTACAAGGGCGATCGAAAGTCAACTTATTATCCTTAGGTGCGTTATAAATGAAACAATAGTGGGTCTTTTAAGATCTCTTCTTCTTAAGGACAAATTCCACTTTTAATAAAGAATACAAATATTTTCTTGAAAAAAGGAACTATGGCAGTATATTTATCTCATATACCAATTATTAAATATGGACAAATATATACCTCTTCCTTCTACAAAAAATTCCCTTACCTTTTTAGGTTAACATTTGATTATGTTATAGTTTTTTGTTGTTATATAAGAGAAGGAGAAGCAAGGGAAAAATAGATAGTGAGAATCAAACTCACGAGTGGGTAGTCCCTACCACTATCATAATTATCACTAGATTATATACTTTTAATGGTTATTTATATTTTAAATAACACAAAATTAAGTCCGTTCTCACTCTTCTAATTAGTTCTTACTACAACTTTGTGATATATATTGTGATAAAAATATTTAATGATAATTAAGTTAATGTCATTGTATTCAGGATTACTATATCTTTTAACGATATTTATATAAAATGTTGAATATAAATTAATACTCATATTTATTATTGCTAGCTTGCTAAATAATTATCGCAAAAATCTTTATTCATTACGAGTGTTTCCTTGATCAAGAGCGTGTGTAAATATATAGCAAAAATCCAAGTAAAATGGAGGTGGTACACAAAGTCATCCCTATGAAAAAGCCTATATGAAATAGGTAGACATGAAGTATTTTGTATATACTCATCTATTTCAAAAGTTAATTTGCCCCACCATGTCGAGGAGTAAGCCATTCTACTCGTACAATTCAACTTTTGGATACCTCCAAATAATAATTGAGTGGAAGCTTAAAAAAAACTTGTCAATTGAAATTGAAGAACCATCTCACCCACTCAATCAACTATATATGCAAATGTATGACAATGAGACACCAAAATCCTTATGCCCATAGCACAATTCTCTATTATTGGACACTATATGTAGATTCATCCGTACAAAAAAATCAAATAAACCAAATTAAAGAGACCCCATTAACCACAAACAAAAAAAATAAAAAACTTAGCTGTGTGAGGGCACTTTCAGCCTCATGTATTTAGGTCCCATTAGCCTTTACTTTCCTTCCCCTTTTTGTCTTCTTACATTATCCCCACTTAACCCAAATGTTATGCGGAATTTGAGATAATACGAAAAAATATAAATGCGAAAAACAAGACAACAGATTTACGTGGTTCACCAATAAATTGGCTACGTCCACGGGGAAGAGGGAGAGCAGTTTTATTATGGAGAGGCAAGAACAGAATTACAGAATAGGGTTTGCCATAGCGTCTATATATAGTGCTAAGCTATGCCCTAACAGGCTTGGGCCCACCATACAGAATTGACAGATAATTAAGGGCCCAATACAACAACATTGTATACCGTCGGGCCGGGGGCGTCTCCGGACCCCCAGGCCAGGGGGCGCGTCGCCCCCCTGGACCCCCTGACTTGCTGACCGGGCAGCGAGACCCCCGTCCTTTCTGTTTGTAACGGGTCCGATTCAAGGCATTCAACACCAAAAATTCAAAAAGATAAATAGTTTACTAACAAAAAGTCTGTATCATTTTTGTTATTATTGTTATCATATTTTAATAGTTGTGGTGTTCGAACCAGTTATTTTTACATACCTCAAGGTATTTTATGAGATATCCGTTAATTCTTATCAGCGGCAACAAATATAAAATTATTCTATCCACCTAAGTTAAGACATATGAAAAGAATCATCTAGTATATTTTTTTTATGTATATTGAATTTTGAACCTGAGACACGTATTATATTATTTAACCTAGAAAGTGAGTGTTAGAAAGAGATCCATGATATTTTTGTGAGATGACTTGCCAATTTTGTCGGACAATAACAGTGACTTCGACAGTAAATTTCATGATTATAAATCTATTATTACGACGATATGTTAAGTCATATGCGTGTGTGTCTTGAAAATGAAAGTAAATCTTTTTTATTTATATTTAGTAAGTACGTGCTTATTATTTTGTAAAAAAAATTCACATGTCACCTTAATTATTGGTCTCCTTATTTAACCGCTATGTGTTTCGAAGTGAGTAAATTTGTAAAATCATCCTAAAATTAATCGAAGTATATCACTCGATTGTTTCAGGCACAAACACATCTTATAAACATAGAAGGAAAAGAAAATCACAAATTTGGTCTAATTTGGAAACTCAAAAACTTTTAAACACCAAAAAACTAAAATTCTCGATGGAAATTTCATATTATTTTTCCAACTATTTACGTAAACATGTGTCTATATTTCTATGACATGGTCCCTAATATCCGTTTGCGTCTATATAGGCTTTATCGCTCTTAATAATTTACAACTTTCAACTTTTTCCTTTTTGTGTGTGTGGGTGGG
>NC_028644.1:59559991-59571460 GCF_001406875.1 Solanum pennellii | reverse complement strand
GCATTAGGAGTCGTTTTGTAGAGTATAAGTATAGGATATTGTTACTGTAATGTTGAGGAATAGTTATGTTGCAATTAGTTATGTTGACATTATTTCTTATTCAACGTTTGGCTTGATATATTAAAAGTAGCATGCCGCGCATAATTTTTTTGAGAAAATATTTGTAGGCAAAAAATCCTCCACATTAAAAATACGAGTCCGAACACTAAAGGGTAAAAAATGTTAACAAAAATTCTAAAACGGTATATGAAATTTTTTTTTTACCAAAAGGGCAAAATCGCTCGCGAAGTAGCGATTTTTTCCATTAGAAAAAGCAAAATCGCTGCTATAGCAGCGATTTTGTTAAATTTGACTTTTTTTTAAAAAAAAAAAATATTATAACAAAATCGCTCCCTCGGGAGCGATTTCCAATTTTCAAAATTTTTTTTATAACTTTTTTTAGTAAGTCGCTGCTTATGCAGCGACATACCCTTAAATTATTTTATTTTTTACTTTTTGCTTCTTTTATTTTAAAAATGTTTGAATAAAAAAAATTTATTTTAAAATTAAATTGCTGCGATTTTTGTTTTTTTTTTAATTTTTAAAAATTAAATCACTAAAAAAAAATTGATTTAAAATCGCTGCCTTGGCAGCGATTAAATTTTTTTAAAAAAATTAAAAATTTTAATTAAAAATCACTGCCATGGCAGCTATTTGATTTAAAAAAATAAAAAAAAAATTAATTTAAACTTTTTTTATAAAAAAAAAAGCAAAAAATATTAATTAAAAAAAATTATACATAAGTCGCTGCCTCAGCAGCGACATATAAAAGAAAGTATTAAAAAAAGATTTTTATTTTGAAAATCGCTCCCCAGGGAGCGATTTTGTTATAATTTTCTTTTTTTTAAAAAAAAAAGCAAATTTAACAAATCGCTGCTATAGCAGCGATTTTGCTTTTTTCAGTGGACAAAATCGCTACTTCGCGAGCGATTTTGCCCTTTTGGTTAAAAAGAAATTTCATATACCGTTTTAGAATTTTTGTTAACATTTTTTACCTTTTAGGCTCCGGACTCTTAAAAATACAATGGTTTTTATATATTAGTTATGCGTAATACTAAATATTGTATAACCAATACTTATACAATTTAGTTATACATAAATTGAACCAAATAAGGGATTAGTAATACCAAAACTAAAATATACATTACTTTCTCGAGATAATATATTACATGATTACTCAATTATGGACTTTTTTCTTAAAAAGTCACTCAACTTTGATTTTTAACTCAAAAGACACTCGATTATGGACTCTTTTCTTAGAAAGTCACTCAATTATGAGTGTTTTACTTATAAAGTTTCTCAACATATTTGATTGAATTTTTAAATTTTAATTTATTGACATATAATTTTATTTCTAACCAAAATTTTAAGAAATAAAAGATCTCTATAAACCAAAATTTAGGATTTTTTAAAATTGTTTTCTAAATGAAAATTAATGATGGGGTGACTATATATATAGAGTGTATATTATCAGTTAAAAGGGTATATGGAGTTATTTTTTTAATTAAAAAAATAGGAACAAGATTCTTTGAAAGTAATGTTTTCATTAGGATTAGAGTGTGTTTAGAAAGAAAATGAATAGATTTATCAGGTCAATGATATTTTTGACTCATTAGGAAGCAATATGAGTATTATTAAACCAATTTTTTTGTTGTAAAGATATTTTGAATCAAACTATTGATGCCAGAGAAACTTTTAAATCAAATTATTATTAATTGATGACATTTTTGTTTAATTTGACATAGTTCAAAAATATTTTGGACCATTTTCATATGGATTGTTACATTTTTAATGCTTATCAATCAGAATCTCGAGTTCGAGCCTTAAATATGGAAAAAATCTTGTTGGGAGTTTATTCCACAGTAAATTCTGCACGAAATTCGAATTTAATCGAAATTTCAATTAGACTCCGAACACCGAGTAAAAACAAGTAAAATTACCAATAACTTATGTATCAAAAATATTATTATCCTTAACTTAAAATAAGTTAAAATTTATTTGTTTCCAAAACTATTTGTTGGATAACAATAAGAGAGCATGTATTGATTCCACCCATTTTCTTATGTACACTTTCAAGAGATGAGTAATTAATTTTATCCATTCCTAAAGTAGAAAGATTTAGAACTTTCTTAGGGTGTTAATTGTGTGATTAAGCTATTATTTTTTTTAAAGAAGAATTAAAGTCGAAATTTGCGACTTTTTTTCAAATTTTACTCATAATAGTATGATAATTAACAAGCTTTGTTTATCAAATCAAATCAATTGCAACTAATCATTCCCTTTGAGAATCTATTTTTCCATAAAGTAAGAAATATCGTTATCAAATGTTGGGCCACTTTGATTTCGTAAAAAATCATTTCTATTAAATCCTTATTGGTTACTGCTCCTACAAATTAAAAGATAATCATTATTTATTCTTGGATATCATTAAGAAATAGAATTAGTTTAACCTAATGAAAAGCACATGATTTCTTTGACATGACATTCTGTCCCTATGACAAGATACTTTGTTTTCTTGTATTGTCAATTAAGAGAATAAACTTATTAAGAGTTTAATCAACCAATTAGATGAGAAAGTTGCTACTTGATTGTCATTTAAAAATATTGCTAGCTTTTACTCTAGTTAAGAGAAAATTGTTTCAAGAATCAGTGAAGTATGTGGTTGCATAAATAAGAATTTTCTTACCGTCATTTACTGTAACAAAAATAATTTTTAGCGATGTTAAATATTAATATTAATAAAGAGTGTAATATCTTTATCGGTATTAATTAAGTGTCTCATATCGCTAAAGAGTGTTAAGTGCCGCTAATAATATATATTCAGCGACAATTAAAAATCAATAACCAAAACTTACAAAGTCAGTCATATTTCAAATTTTAATGAACAAAACATGATAAATTGTCATAATTTTGATCATAAATTATAATAAATCCACCACAAAGATCCTAGAGGGTCATCGTAACTTCCTATACAAAAATTTCATAACATGTTTTTGCTTTGAATTTTGTTCAACAACTCGAAATTTGATACTCAACTTTCTAAAATCAATTTCAATATTTTTCAATTGTTGAATATGATGGATACCACTATATAAATTTACTATTTGGGATAAATTGTGCTATTTTCACACTTTTTTTCTGTTCTCTTTCTAATTCCACTATTTTTGGGGGTTCTAGACTTATTTAAAGATTTTTTTTAATTTAAAGATTTGAATATGCATTACCTTATTCATATTTTAAAACTGATTTTAATATAAAGTAATGGTACACCTAAAGACTTGATAGTAGCTCATTAAGATAATAGTTACGGCTATATAAAATTGCTCATAACACTTAAACATACGACATACATGAGGTAGATTTATTTGTTAAATTATCTTATTGTTGAAGAATGACAAAAGTCCCACATCGGTGATTAATGAGATGGGTGGACTCTTTATAAGGCTTGGACAATCCTCCTCCGTTTGAGCTAGCTTTTGGGGTGTGAGTTAGGCCTAAGACCTAATTTGAGCAGCAAGAAAATACATATTTCTAGAGATGTTGTGTTCCATGAAACAGTATTTCCTTTTTCCAGTATGTTCAATTCTCCTGTCAAGTTAAGTTCTACATTTGATAATGTTTTTTTTGACAATGATAATATTGGTCTCACCTCTCCAGAACCTGAACAATGTGATCCAATTTTGACTACTTCTCCTTCACCAAACCTCACACCCTCAGAATATGATCCTCCCATCAGAAAATCTACTAGATCTCATAAGCCTCCAGTTTATCTTAAAGACTATATGACCTCTTTACATGCCTCTTTTTCACATCACCATCATATAGCTTCTACATCCTTGTATCCTGACAGTCAGTCACTTATATTGAGTGTGTCACATGATTGTGAACCATCATCATTTAATGAGGCTGCAATGAATCCTGCTTGGCAAGATGCAATGACACAAGAGTTGACTGCATTACATGACAATGATACTTGGGAACTTATGCCACTTCCTACTGGTAAAAAGGCTATTGGATGTAGATGGGTTTATAAGGTAAAACATAAGGCTGATGGGAGTATAGAAAGGTACAAAGCAAGGCTAGTTGTAAAGGGTTACACTCAGCATTATGGAGTAGATTATACAGAGACATTCTCTCCAGTTATCAAAATGACAACTGTGAGAGTTTTGATAGCCACTGCTGTAAAGAAGCACTGGAATATATACCAGTTGGATGTTAATAATGCCTTTCTTCATGGAGAGCTGCATGAAGAAGTATATATGGATATTCCACAGGGATTGGATGTTACAACTAAAGGCATGGTTTGTAAGCTTAACAAGTCCCTATATGGATTAAAACAGGCCAGCAGACAATGGTATGCTAAGTTGTCTGATGCCTTGAAGTCTAGGGGATACACTAACTCCTTAAATGACTACTCTTTGTTCTATAGAAAACAAGGTCCTTCCACTGTGTTTATAGCTGTATATGTAAATGATATTCTACTTACTGGAAATGATGCTGAAGAAATTGATCAGTTAAAGAACTATCTTCATAACCAATTCAAAATCAAGGATTTGGGAAAGCTGCACTATTTTTTGGGCCTGGAAGTACTATATAAAGAAGCTGGAATGCTTATCTCTCAGAGAAAATTTGTACTTGATCTTCTCAAAGAGCATGACTGCACAACATACTCTAGTCTTGCTTCTCCTCTTGACTCTACAATCAAGCTCAAAGCCAATGAAGGGAAACTTCTGGAGAATCCTAAGTCATATAGAAAGTTGATTGGAAAGTTAAATTTCCTCACCAATACAAGATTAGATATTGCATATGGAGTACAGCATCTGAGTCAGTTCATGCAGGAACCTAGAGAGCCTCATTTGCAGGCTGCATATCATCTACTTAGGTACCTTAAAAAGGATCCAACCTTGGGTTTACTCATGTCTTCTACTAATGATTACCAGGTCCAAGCCTTTTGTGACTCAGACTGGGCATCCTGTCCTGACTCAAGGAAGTCTGTTACTGGTTATATTGTGTTGTTGGGATCAAGTCCTGTCAGCTGGAAATCGAAGAAACAAGAAACTATATCCCTATCTTCAGCTGAAGCTGAATATAGGTCCATTAGAAAAGTAGTAGGGGAATTGGTATGGTTAAGCAGATTGTTTGAAGAGCTAACTGTGCCATGTGCTAGTCCTTTTCCTGTTTTCTGTGATAGCCAGTCAGCATTACAAATTGCCAAGAATCCTGTGTTCCATGAAAGAACGAAGCATATTGAAGTCGACTGCCATTTTGTGCGAGCTAAGCTTCAGGAGGGATTAATTTCATTGCATCATATTGGAACTGGTGAACAACTTGCTGACATTCTAACCAAAGCACTCACTGGAGTAAAGCATTCAGCAATCTTAAGCAAGTTGGATCTGCTTGCTACACCTCCAACTTGAGGGGGGGTGTTGATATTTATATATGTAAACAACTAGTTAGTTATTAGTTACAGCTCTTCAATTAGTTAGTTATATTTCCATTAGTTAGTTATTAGTTACATTTCCATTAGTTAGTTAGAAATTGGTTAGTTGTTAATACTCTGTTAGTTGGCTATATAAATGGCTACTGCAGATTCATTGTAAGTATTACTTTGTATTGTGTTTTCCACAACTTTTATCAATTCAGATCACAGAAGAGTTCTATCTCTTCTTTTTCACTTCTTCTTCTCTTCTTCCTTAAGCTCCATCAATGGAGATCTTCCAAAAGTGTGCAGCCTGTTCTTTTGTTTAACATGGTATCAGAGCAGGTGTAGATCACTGTTCTTCTCATCTCTGAAAATCGAGTTCATCTCCTTATCGATTTCTGCACTCATCTGAAGATCGAATTCCTCTTCTTATAGATTTCAGTGTGTTCTGTTATCTTCTTCTTGTTGATTTCTTCAGTACTCTGTCTTTTGTTTCCTGTAAATCGAATTCACCATGGTTGAAGTTTCTGGCCAATCTTCCACATCAGGAACAGGAGGAACAGGAGGGAACATAATTGATATTAGTAACCCTCTCTACATACATCCATCTGACAATCCAAGTTTGACCCTAGTTCCAGTAGCTTTCGAAGGAATTGGTTATCGATCATGGCGACGAGGTGTGATGAGATCGTTATCTGTGAAAAACAAATTAGGATTCATTACTGGAGAGTTCAAACGCCCTTCTTCAACATCTCCACAATATTGTCAATGGGAGAGATGTGATAACATGGTAATATCTTGGATCCTAAATTCTCTTAGCAAAGATATTGCAGACAGTGTAGAGTATGTTTCTGATGCAGTAGAACTATGGAAAGAGTTAGAAGATCGATATGATCAAACGAATGGTGCCAAATTGTTTCAAATTCAAAGGGATATAAATGATCTAAGTCAGGGAGTTCTTGATGTTACTGTGTACTACACTAGGATGAAGAAGCTCTGGGAGGAGTTGAGTAATCTGAGTATCAAAAACCAGTGTAGTTGTGCTTGTAGCTGTGGAGGTAAAGAAATTATGCACAAGGCTGAACAAGATCGAAGATTGATTCAATTTTTAATGGGGCTTAATGAAGTCTATACTGTTATTAGAGGTAATATTCTGATGATGAATCCACTACCATCCATGGCTCAAGCCTTTGCATTACTTGTACAAGAAGAGAAACAAAGGGAGTTTAAGCCACATAGTCAAATGTTTGCTGAAGGAAGTTCAATGAATTCATCCATACGTGGTGGTTCATCTAATCCATCAGGTGGAAGGTTAAATTCTGCCAATACCAGTTCATCAAACTCAACAGGAGGAAGAGTGTTCAGAACAAATTATGCACCAAGCAATTATCCTGCAAACAATAGGCCTAGACCTTTTTGTGAACATTGCAAGAGATCAGGGCATGTTATTGATAAATGTTACAAGTTACATGGCTATCCCAATCAAAATAACTCATCTAATGGTCAAGGTGTTAATCAGAATCAAAGGGTACAGACCAATTACAATGCAAGTAATAGGTATTCTAGAGGTAAAGGAGTGGTGGCATCTAATGTCTTTGCAGAATCATCAATGGGAAAAGCTGATGCTCATACAGCCTGTAGTGCTAATCTCACCAATGAACAATGTGGTCAACTTATTAATCTGTTGCAACACATTCAATTAGGACAGCCTGAAGATGTTGATTCTGAGGAACAAGTGACTTGTGGAGCTGCAAACTTTGCAGGTATGATAGCTTGCAACTCATCCATTGATTTTGATAAGCTGTCGTGTGGTTGTCTCAAATCAAGGACTGACTTATGGATACTGGATTCAGGAGCTACACACCACATGACCTTTAACATCAACCATCTTTCACATATTACTAATCTACCATATCCTCTGTTAGTTAAATTGCCAAATGGATACAAAGTTAAGGTGACTAAAGTTGGAGATGTTAGAATAAATGACATGATCACATTGTTCAAAGTTCTTTTTATCCCTTCCTTTAAATACAATTTAATTTCTATTAGTTCCTTGTCTCTACATCTCAACTGTACTGCATCATTCTCTAACTCATCTTGTACCTTGCAGGGCCCTTCAATGAAGAGGCCTCTGGAGATTGGTAGAGAACAAGATGGATTGTACTTCCTTTGCTCAGATTGTTTGAAAAAGAAAAAAGACAGTCCATTCATTTCACAGGTCTCATCTTCAATGTCTTGTTCTTCTCACAACAATAAGATAGACTCTCAGTGTCAATGTTTCTCTCATTCTTGCAGTACCATCAATCATTCTTTTTATCCTTTGTTCAATTCTCAGAATGTTAAATCAGCTGTAATGAACACAATTCCTAGTGACACTGATAATGTACTTTCTGATTCTGTACCTCTTTTATCTCATGATTCTTGTAATGATTTGTTATGGCATTATAGACTTGGGCATGTACCTTTTATAAAGATGAAAGGGATTACATCCATTCCTGTAGTTTTTTCATCTAAACAGCCTTTTACATGCAATATTTGCCCTATGGCCAGACAAACTAGACTTTCTTTTCCACCTAAGACTCATAATACATCAAAGATTTTTGAACTTCTGCATATAGACCTATGGGGTCCTTATCATGTGCCTACTCATGACAATTTTAAATACTTCATTACCTTAGTTGATGACTTTAGTAGAACTACTTGGACACATTTGTTGAGTTGCAAAAGCAATGCTTTACACATTGTGAAATCTTTTGTTAATATGGTAGAAAATCAGTTTAAAACAAGTATTCAAACAATAAGATCAGATAATGGTCTTGAGTTTGTGAATCAAGAATCTATCCTTTATTTTCAATCCAAAGGAATATTACATCAGAAATCTTGTCCTTATACACCACAACAAAATGGTGTGGTAGAGAGGAAGCATAAGTATCTACTAGAAACAGCTAGAGCTCTTCTTTTCCATTCCAAATTACCTACTAAGTATTGGGGAGAATGCATTCTTACTGCCACATATATAATCAATAGACTCCCTTCTGCATATCTTCACAATAAGTGTCCCTTTTCTATACTGTATAATCAAGAACCCCAATATTCTCACATGAAAAGTTTTGGCTGTCTTTGTTTTCCTACTACACCCAAACATCAAAGAACTAAGTTTGAACCTAGAGCTACACCTCATGTATTCCTAGGATATCCTTTTGGAGTTAAAGGTTATAAGGTGTTAAATTTGAGCTAGCTTTTGGGGTGTGAGTTAGGCCTAAGACCTAATTTCACATGGTATCAGAGCAGGGCCCGTCTCACCCGATGTTGGGGTCCCCAAAATTAAAATTGCCCACGCACCAGAATGCTAAGCACTGGGCGTGAGGTGGGGTGTTGAAGAATGACAAAAGTCCCACATCGGTAATTAATGAGATGGGTGGACTCTTTATAAGGCTTGGACAATCCTCCTCCCTTTGAGCTGGCTTTTGGGGTGTGAGTTAGGCCTAAGACCTAATTTCACACTTATCAATAAAGTTTGAGTTGATATTGCATTTTGGATTATCCATATCATGATTAAGAGTATCAGAAATATCATTTATCATATGGTTTGTCAATAACTTGAATACACAGTTTTAATAAAATTAAACTGAAATGTTAGTTTATGTTAAAGAATAACAAAAGTTTCACATCGGTAGTTAATGAAATCGGTGGATTCCTTATAAGGCTTGGGCAGTTCTCCTTCCTTAGAGCTAGCTTTTGGGTGTGAGCTAGGCCTAAGACCTAATTTCACATGGTATCAGAGCAGGGTCCGTCTCACCTGATGTTGGGGCCCCCAAAATTTTGGCGTGACAAAAGTACTACATCGGTGCCCCCAAAATTTTAGTGCGACAAAAGTCCCACATCGGTGATTAATGAGATGGGTGGACGCACTCACACTCAAAAGCTAGCTCAAAGGGAGGAAGATTGTCCAAGCCTTATAAGGAGTCCACTCATCCATCTCATTAACCACCAATGTGGGACTTTTTGTCATTCTTTAACACATCGCCTCACGCCCAGTGCTTATTTATGCCTTAGCCCTAACTCACACCTCAAAAGTTAGCTCAAAGTGAGGAGAATTGCCCAAACCTTATAAAGAGTCCATCCATCTCTTTAACCACCGATGTGGAATCATTCTTTAACAGTTTAATAGGGACAATTTTAATAAAACATATGATTTTAATTAAAATAATACGTTGGCCATCATTGATAAATTGTTTGAGCATCTTACGATATAATACAAACAAAATCTCCTTGTAATTTTTCATTATTCATACATCAAACCCATACAATTAATCATATTTTGGCTTGTATAATCATAAAAATATGACTAAATAAATATAAGGTGTCACTAAAAATATCTTAAATTAGAGCATATTTTATCTTATTTAAATCAACCAAAAATCAAAAAAAAAAATTATAAGGAGTTTAATTTGATCAACCTTTTTCTTACTACTTTCATACTTCTATTATCAGTTTTAATCTTCAAATTAAACACTCATTCTAAAACAAAACCCCTATCTCTCTCTACATTACATATTTTTCTTTTTCTCTTTTCCATACATAAAGAGATATTCTTAAAATTTATATTTTGTGTAAATAACTTTGAGGAGACATTTAAATCGTTTTAATAGGGAAAAAAATGCTAAATAACATTATTTTACTACCAAGCACTTCAACACTTTGAATATATCTTTAACACTTATTATAATCAGCTAAATCAAGCGGGCTCTAAAAATAAAAATATATTTAAAAATAAAAATATCTGTGAAAAACTTCATTCGTGATTTGAATTGAGGGACCTTCTAGTCATTGTTGTCTAGTTAGATATTTTCTATTCACCTATTAATAATAACTTGAAGAAAAATTAAGCACTTCATAAAAAATAAATAAAAATTAGCTGGATATGTACTCAGAAAAATTAAACAAAAGATGAGATGAATAAATTTCCAAAGGAGTAATAGACATGCCTCTAAATGCATGAGTTGTACTCTTTAATTTGACACCAAATAGATGAAAATAAATATATATATATATTTTGACAATAATGTATATTGTCTTTCTGGCTTTTAAAGTTTGGTAGATTGGTCAATCATGTAGCTTGTAAGACCTATATATTCATCATTTCAATACTCTTAATAGTCTTGAAAAATGTTTTAATAATTTCACTTTTGTGTGACATGTCAATTTGATTCCATAAATTAGCTTTTATAAAATCTTACGACTTTTAATACTTATACAAGAAATTCAACTCATAAACTTCACTTTTGTGTGACATGTCAATTTGATTCCATAAATTAGCTTTTATAAAATCTTACGACTTTTAATACTTATACAAGAAATTCAACTCATAAACTAACTTTATCCACCATTTTATTGTGTTTAAAGAGTTTTGATGCTTCTTGAATATAGGAGTACAATTTTACTAATTTAAGTTGACTATGACTCATAGTTAATATATGTACATTACATTACATGAGTTTAAAGTCAAAAGGGTAAGAAAATTTGTTAAAAATTTCGAAAGACAGCTGAGCCTTGTTAGGCGCATGGGAATCAGCGCCCTATGGCGGTAGACCTAATTTAAATTTTAGACGTCGTTTAATTCTCCGTCGGAAAGTATAATCACTCGACTCTATAAAAATGTTGCTAAATGTTTTAATTACTCTAAATGCAATTACTGCTACTGAAAAATTTGTTGTCACTAAGGGTGTGTTTGATATGGAAGAAAATGTTTTTCATGGAAACTGTTTTTTTAGAAAATGTTTTTCTGGAAAATAAGTAGATTTTAGACTTATTTTCTCATATTTGGTTGGTGAGCAGCAAATATTTTCCGGAAATGATTTCTAATGTTTGATTATGAATGAAAAATGTTTTTGAGGGACATCTTTTATTTTTACTAGAGTAAAAAACAATTTATGAAATTGAAAAAAAAAATTAAAAACAAAATTATTATTTTTTGGGGGTGGTGGTGGAGTGTGGGGGTGCGGGGG
>NC_028644.1:59537192-59559747 GCF_001406875.1 Solanum pennellii | reverse complement strand
CCCGGGGGGAGGGGGGAGGGTATGAGTTTAAAAATTAAGTCATTTTCCTTAAATTTTGAGGAAAATGAGTTGATTTGAAAAACATTTTTCAAAACTTTTGTCCCAACCAAACATGAAAGAATTGGAAGACATTTTCCAGAAAATATTTTCTTTCATACCAAACACACTCTAACTGTCTCTTTAACCGTAATGGTAATCTTTTAATTCAAAAAGAAAATGTAAGCCAAAAAAATCATATTTATTAAAGTATATTTCCTAAATTTCTATATCAAGTAAGTTTCTAAAATTTTCCTATTTTTTTTTTAAAAAAGAGAAAGAAGAGGGGGAGAGGGAGAGAAAGAGAGGGGATTCCAGTAATTATAATTAACATAATACTTCCGCCATAATACATATACATTCGAAAAATAACTAAAATAATTAAACGTCATTCCATGAAAACATTTATGCTTGGTAAGACGAAGTCCACGTATATCAATAAATAGTCTTAGAGTATAATACTCAAAGTATGACTTATTCTTTAAAATTAACAAAGTTCTTAATCATTTTTGTTATTAATTTATTCTTCTACTTCCATTTTTTAATTGAACTAACTACAAGCAGCTTAATTAAGATGAAATATTTAATTACTCCAAACGTTGCATGTTGTCTCCGTATAAGCAATCTTTGCATTTGCGTCAGACGCACTAATAAATATAATATAAGTTTCTAATACCCCTAAAGAGGAATTATTCGTTTAATTAAATAACACAATCTTTGAATTTTTTAAAAGTAAAGTTCTCTTATTGGTAAGTACATCTTTGTCTCTAATTATTTTAGCAAGCTTTTAGATTCTATATCCTATATTTTTATAAGTTTGTTATCTTTTTCTTAATTTATCAACCTAGTGGGAACCTAAATGATTAATTTTGGAATGGGAAGAAAAAAGAGGCAAGAAATAATAATAGGAAAATGAATGTAGCTTTCGGCTAGCTTCCCTATATAAATAATAACGGCAATAATAATAAAGCAAAGTCCAATTGATTGATTACTGCAATAATAAGGTCATTTTCGAACGTAAATTATAGAAATGAAAGAATCTTTTGATGATGATCTTCTTTATATAGTTATATCATTGAAAAAAATTTCGAGTTTTTATTATTTACTCCTTTCGTTTATATTTAATTTGAAATATTGCTTAAAAAAATAAATAGAATAAGATGTTAAGCAATGACTTTAAAATGGCTAATATTGAATAGTACGGAACATAATTTTTTAAATTAAATAAATAAATATAATTATTATTTTTAATAAATAAACAAGTAAAAATAAATCGAAAAACTTAAATAAAATTACGTGCCACTTTCAAAACCACTTGCTTTTCTCTATCAATATTTAAATATATTAATTATATGGCTTTGACTTAGAAATCCTCTGAGGGTCCGTCCTAGAGTGGAGGAGTAGTAATTATTTCGTCCATTTATTTATTTGTGAAAAATTTTATTTTGTGAGAGACACAAATAGTGTCAATTGTATGAGGGGCTTCTCAGCTGATATATGTGTATGTTCTCTCTCTTATATTTCTCTAATGCATTTTTAAAAAAACTTTTAATCTAATTTTAAGTTTAAGAAATTTTGGGACTTGCCCACAAATATTTAGTATATTTATTTTAACTCTATATTATTTATTTAAGAAAAAAATAAAGTAAATGTATTGAAAAAATTTAATTTAATTTATTGGATGAAATTGAAGAAATCAAAGTTAGTGATACTAAAGAAATCTTAAAATTTTGTGTCTTCATTATATAAATTAAATAATATGTAGGAAGTATCTCGTTATAATTTGAAAGAATTTTTTATAATTACAATTAAATCTTTAACTTTTTATATAAAAAAAATGTTTAAAATAATTCATTAGATTTCTTTAGATAATGCATACAATTTTTGGAAGATGTTGTTTATAGCTTGATCAATTTTTTTATATTATCATATAATTTTTTTAAAAAAGGAGGGGAAAAAATCGAATATATGAAAAACATGACAAAAAAAAAACAAAGGGATGAAAATTGGCTTATTGATTTAATGTCAAACATTTGAAAAAATTAATTTAATTTCTATTAATAAAATATTTGTTTTAAAACTACTAAACCTATAAAAATATTAAATTTAAGCTTTTGACGAATGAAAATACTTAGTAAGAGTTATAGTAAGATTTTAGTGCAATTGATTCGTTACCTATATTCACCCTCGACTCCTCATATTACATTCCCTCCCTATTTCCCTTTCCCCTACCTTCAATTTTTTCTTTTTTTTTTTAAATTAAAATAATTCAAAGGCATATTTGAAAGGAAAAAATAAAAAATACCCTTCCGTCCTTTTTTTAGTTATCAGATTTTGACTTAACACATCTATTAAAAAATAATGATTGATATAGTTAATTTTTGGGAAAATTGTATATAATAGCAAACTAATAATCTAAAATAAATGGAGTAGCTAGGGTTTGATTTAATTGTGCTCCATAGCAAACGTTTGCAAAAAATTGTCTGGCGCCTCTCTTCCAAATATCTCGCTCGCCACTCTCCTCCAATCTCTCATCGCTTCCTCACTTTTTATACAAACACAAGTGTATAAAAATTGTTTCTAATTGTATAAAGCAGAGAAAATTGTATAAATACATATATTTTTGTTCCCCTCTCTCCCCTCTTCCAGATCTCGCTTGCCACTCTCCCAAATCTCGCTCGCCA
The DNA here is from genome assembly GCF_001406875.1 of Solanum pennellii. Classification (NCBI taxonomy): domain Eukaryota; kingdom Viridiplantae; phylum Streptophyta; class Magnoliopsida; order Solanales; family Solanaceae; genus Solanum; species Solanum pennellii. Next base: position 59,557,027 of record NC_028644.1, on the reverse strand, counting down.
CCCTCGCCTTTCTCACTTATACAAACAGAAGCGAAATGTATAAATTACGTTTCTGTTTGTATAAAACGTGAGAAAATTGTATATACACATGCAAGTACATATATTTTCATCCTATACACTTATAATTATACAATAAAAATGCTCCCCTGCCTAGTTTCTTTTGCCTTTCTCTCTTTCTCGTTTTATACAATTTTCAAATTGTATCTAATTTCTCTCTTTCTCGTTTTATACAATTCGATTCAATTGTATATTCCTTGTCAAGTCTCTTTTGTCTTTCTCTCTTTCTCATTTTATACAAATTCAAATTGTATATAATCGTTCTACACACTTATAATAATATAATTCGTTTTATACACTTTATTTTTATACAGTTCTCTACCCAAGTGTCTTTCTCTTTCTTAATTTATACACTTTGTTTTATACAATTTGCTTCAATTGTATATGTATAGCAAATTATACAGTTTCTATTTTTGCTATGGAGCGCAATTATGCAAACTTTGTTATAGCATACAAATATGAATTTTTTATTTGCTATATGTGAAAGTTGCCCTTAATTTTTATGTTACACCTATTAATTGATAGAGTTTTAAATATATTTACTCATTATATTTTTTAAAGACATAAACTCAATATTAATTAATAAAAAATTATTCTTTCTTAATTTGTTAAAAATCATAATTTTAAAAAAAATAAGTTAAAAAAATACTTGAGATGTCAATAAAAAATAGAGGAAGGAGTATAAAATTAAAAAAGATAAGGTTTTTTGAATACTTAAAAGAAAGAAAAAGGTGTTAGTCTATTTTTTCAAGTGAAAGTTTTATAGTCCATTTGGCAAAATATGAGAGGACCTCTCGCAAGTATTGTCTGACACATTTGTATCTCTCACGAAATAAATTTTTTCATTTACTTGTTCATATTAACTTGTTATATCGCCTAGAAATAATAATTTTTTATAATATATTTAATTATGTGATAATAAATATTATTTGACTATGATTTTTAAATATAATATTTCATGTTTTTATATGTAAAAATAAAAACATGATTTATATTCATAAGTTTTAAAATTATTCGTTAATTTAGTATAAAATTACTATTTTCTAATATATCATATTATATATTATTCAAAAGTCATTATGCAAATTAAAGTCCTATAAACAAATATCTTGTAATAAGACATCATCAATAACAAAAAAAAACTTATGTTTCCTAAATTATGCTTTCACAAGACGAAATGTGGGGTGTCAAAGCTATTTCGGAGTAGATATTAATAACATATTTATAAATAAAGATTAAATTAATTTTAAAAAATTCTGACTATTTTTTTTTAGAAAAAATAGAATAATTTTTTTTTTAAAAAAGACATGTTTAAAAATGAATTATCACTTGTTCACTAATCTTCGAGTCCCACATATATTGAACGTCTAATATGGTCAATTCATCATAATTGTTTGACATTATTTTTTGATTCCTTTCATTTTGCATTCACTAAATATATTGTCTGTAAAAGACAAACATATTAAAGTCTTTTTCTGAGTCATTATTATTCATTCTCATTATTAAGATAAGACAATCGCTTTAGATTAGTAATGTCACATTGCACCTATTCTAATTTGTAACTTTTCATTTGTAAGGATTGTGATACAATAATAAATATTTATTTGGAATTGTTAAATAATTAGAAAATTTACTTAGAAAATATTTAAATATTTTTTATTTTAAAATAAATTAATATTTTTTTAATTCTTTAGTCAAAAGGTCTTAAAATTAAAAGGTATAGAAATATTTTTTAAAAAATAAAATAGTATTTATTAAAATATTTTGACCAAAAGTTTTTTTCCTATTAATTATTTTTAATTAAAAAGTTTTTAAATCAAATTCTCATGAGTACAAAATGATCTTTATTGTTTTACCTTTAATTTGAGACTCGTGAAAATTTAAAAAACATAATTGTAACTTTTTATTTTTCATCCAACAGATATCCTGAAGATCCTTACTCCTTCAAATTTCATTCAATAAGATTGATTTTATCGTTTATTTTTATTTATTAATTTTAAATATAAAAAGAATAATAATATCTTTGCTTATTTTAGTTTAACATTAATTGTTTATTACTTAAATTAATTTATAAAAATTAGGACCGTATATCAATTAATGTGAATGTTGTATAAATTATTCATATTATTATTAGTACTTGTGTGAAAATTTTAAATTGAACAAAACACAAATAATTTAAATTATTGATACCATGTTTAGATAAATTTTTAACTTATAATTTATAAGTCAAAAATGATAGAGTTAAGAACTTAAGATATATCAATTTCAATTATTTTACTATATTGTTAGATAATGACATAAAATATTCATAGTCATATTTAAAGTCTTAATAAAATAACACTTATTAAGTATTATTTTAAGAAGAATATATATAAGTTAAAATAGATCAAATAAAATAAAATGGAAGGTGAAATTGTGTCATACGTAATTCAGCACACTCTTTATTGTGTCATGTGTGCGTCACAAATTTGTAATCAATGGCTTAAATAATTTATTATAGAAACTTACGAAATTTTAAATAAAAACTTACACTTAGATAATTTTAAATTTTAAATTCAATCAATTTGACTATTTAAATTTTGATTTTGTAGGTGAGATTTTGATTTTCTCTTATAATTATTTCCCTCATTTCTCAATTTTTTTATATTATCATTCTCCTTATTTTAAAAATAAATTTTAAAAGTGTACCTCAGGAGATATATATAATCATTAATATTTCAAGTCGCCAATTGTTTTCTTTAATTCTTTTAATTAGTTTTTCTATTATTTTTATTTACGAAGTCGGCAGCTTCATTATTCCCAGAAGTCTAGTAGTTATAGCGTTAAAACGTAGAGAAAATAAAAATAAAGAAAAAGTTATTATTTTTTAACGATGTAGAGTACGTAGCCAATTTTTGGTATTTAAAAAAAAAATACCATTTATATCTACGATAAAATAATTTAAATAAATTTTATTGTTAAATTATGTGTGAATTATGAATCATTTTCATCAGAAACATGAGAAGAATTTAATTAAAGTTCACGATAATTAGAGTTTGACAGGATAGCTAGTAAGCTTTTCGTCGTACAATCTTGGCTAACTATTTAAGTAATTAATGATGATTACTATTTAATCACCATAATATTAATAACGTTAACATTAATTATTACAGTACCATAATATTGTTCATATTGGTTGTTTGTTTTAACTAAAAATGAGTCCATGAAAAACTATTTAATTGAAAAGTACTGAAAGGCATACATATATTCTTGTCTAAACAGTCGGTAACAAGAAAACAAATTTAGGTAAGATTTTATTTATTTTATTTTATTTGATACAATTAGGTAAGATTTTGTTATTTGAAAAATGTTACTCACTTTTAGCCGCAAATATTGAAAATTTTGATAGAAGAATTCATACTTGTGGCACCTGAAATAGGGTTTTTATTTTCTTAGAATTAAAACAATTGATTGTGACAATTGTTTTCCAGTCTCAGAAATGGTAGACAATATTACATGTAGTATTATTAATTCTTCATTCAAAAGGCTTTTAATTTTGTGTCAAGTTATTGGGAAAAGTGAAAACAACTTTCTTTTTTCTTTGTTTATTAATCTATCTACTCATGTGTTGAGACAAGTCAAGGTTGCAACACTTCAAACATTCTCTTTATGTATATTTTGTATAATAATTAACTATCCTTTTATTCGTTTAGAGTTTGATACGTTTCAAAATTCAATAATTTTATGTACTGGAAAAATGGTACAATTTTTTATATAGAAAAAAGGACACACATCTTTAGATTTAATTATTATTAATTAGTGATTAAATATTATTATTTTAATAAATAAAAAATGAGAAGATCAATAATGCTAAGATAGATAAATATAAAAAGTTCTTAGAGCCAGTCGAACTAATCAGACCAATGATATAGTGAAAATAATTGTAGTGATAAAAAAGCTTGGAGCATAAAAAATTATTAATTGTTGTATTATTTGGAATCAAAATACCCAACAAACTTAGAAAATAAACTACTATTTACCGATTACAAAAGTAACCAATGAAAAAGCTCCGCTCAAGCCTAAGATTCTGATTATATAATAATATCGTTAGTGATGTCAGTCAATATTTCTCTATCGCATTTAAATTATTTATAAAATTATATCGATCTTTTTGTTCTTTTTGGCCAATTCATCGGAAATTTTTTGTAGGCCGAATATCCTTGCTGTTTCCAATTTTCTACTCCAATTATTTTTGCCTAATGCAATTTTATTTTCTAGAATGCAAACGTATTTTGCTTTAAAACTGAACTGGGGTTTCTTTAGTCCCACGCGTTAATTGTTTTGATCAATGGTTTTATTTAATGTTTACCGTATTTAACAAAAAAATAAAATCATTATTAGTTTTTAAATCTACCTTTGTTATTTCAATGAATATAGTGATAATGAACTGAGAAATCCAGGGACAGATGGCGATACACTCTTTAACTAAAAAATATAATATTAACTTAATACACACTTTAAAAATATAATTACTATATTATCGTTTAAATAAATATTAAATTTGATGCTTTTGAAAATGTATCAGATATTGGGGGTTAATAGCAATAATAAATAGATATACAAAAATAAATTATTTCTTAATTTAATAAGTTGAACAAATATTATTAAATAATTATTTTTAATAAATTAAACAACAAGTAAAATCGAATAAAAAAGATGTATTGATAATAAAAAGGGATACAATATATTAATGTATGTGGTAAAGAAGGTACACGTTGCGCGATATCCGTTTGCCGACAGTCGTTATCAGTGTCAGCATCAGCTACTGATTCCCAAAATTTTGTGGGCCCTTATTTTCTCAAATGTTTTTTCACCATATTTTAGAATTAAAAAAACACTCTTTATTTAAAATTTATGTTCAATTTCTCAACAAATTTTCTGATCATTTAGCATTTTATACGTACTCAATTATATATTTTAAATAAATTTTTGTTTTGTCTGTTCATGTTAGCAAATTTTTTTAAAAATTCTCCTTTTTAAGTTATACTTAACTAATAAATATATTATTTTAAGGAGTAATATCTTTTTGAAATTAGTGTTAATAACTGAATAAGATGAGTGAATAAAATAAAGTGGAGGGGGTATCTGTTTTCTCTTACCTACTACGTACTTGAATAATAAATTTTGTGGATAATCTTTCTGTCCTTTAGAGATAATATATAACTGCATAATGGTCATATTATCCGTCTTATTTATTTATTTACTTTTAAAAATAAACTAGGATTATCCAAAAAAACAATTTTTTAAAAAAATATAAATATCGTAAAGTTTTAAAAAAGAAACAATTCTGAATTCTAATAATAATGAGTAAGACATATAAATGAAGTATTAAAAAGAATTAAAGGATAAATTAGTGAGAATGTCAATCTTTTGTATTATTTTTAAAAACTTGTAAAGAAAAAAGTGGAAATATTTCATATTCACTGATCAGTGATCACTGAATTAGTAATTTAATACGCGTTTATTGTCTATTATAAAACTATAAATATAACTTTATAAGTAATGTAATTTATTTTTTAAAAGATATAAAAATTCATTAAAGGAATAAACAAATTAAAAAAAATATTTAAAAATCTATCTTAAACTTCGAATAATTTAATTATTTTAAAATATTTAAAAATTTTCAGAAGTTCAATTAATACCAAATAAAGGGAATATAAGACAAGAAAAAATACCAACTTTGATTCCATAGTGGAATTCAATTCTTCTTTTAGGCACCTTTTTTCATGTCGACAACGAAATCTTGTCATTTACAATCACTAAAGCCAGTTTAATTGGTTTTAAGAGAGTTATTATTTCAATAAAAAGATAACTCCCTCTAATTTAATATAAATTACTTTTTTAACTCTGTTTTCTTGGTATTCTTTAAAAAAAATATTATTTTATTATAATTAGTAATGATTTTAGTTTGAAATTCTCTTTTTACCGTAAAATTATTTATAATCTATTATTTCCTTCGTTTTAATACTTTATTTAAAAAAGAATGATCCTTTTTTCTATTTTGGCAATACTTTAATTTTAACTTTCCACGTGGCATGTTTAAGATCACAAGATTAAAGGGTATTTTGATATATTTGACATAACTTTAATTTACAACCACAAGATTAAAAAGTGTTTTTTCTTTTCTTAAACACCATTCCAAGTAAAACTAGGTCATTCTTTTTTAAACGGAGTGAGTATATATTTATGAATTGAGCCAAGTGAAATGATGTCACATAAAATCCTAAAGAAATAGTACCTCTTGACATTTTCTTATAGTTTAAAAGAAATTAATGATTTAAAGTTTTAAAATATATTCATTTATTTAGTTTTCAAAATTATCATTTCAATGGTTTTTTTAAAAGTAAATTATTTTCAAATCTCAAATAATGGCTAATTTAACAAAAGAGTTTGGAAAGAATTTTAGAGAATAATAGTATTAAATTATTTTTTAATTAATTTCTTTTAAAGAACAATTTATTTATATTGGACTTAAGGAAGTAGCATAATATAATACCCCTTTAGATATCAAACTCTTTTTTGTTCTTAATTAAAATGATTAGTGGTTGAAAACATTAATGGTTAACCTATGCCATAATATCATAATCTACCATTAAACTAGAAAAAGCGGATAGAATTTGATAAAAGACTCGAAGCCTTAATCCTTGTTTGATAAATTTATATCAAACATAATTAAATCTACTTAACATAATCGGCCATTCTCATTGCCAATAATTCATACAGATACGAAAACATTATTATCGTAATCAAGTTTATGTGCATTATATATCACACTATGACAATTTTTAAGTTACTTTTTCTTCTCATTAGTCTTTTAGATCTCTTGAGAATTCATATATCCCTGAATAATTATACAATTTTGATTCGATCTCAATAAGGAAATAAAATAAGTACCTAATAATGTATTTTCACATATGCAAATTTTATTTTGACACACTATCAATAATTCGTTATTTTGAAACATAAAATAGTCAAAATGTTACTTTTGTTTACCTCATCGTTAACTTTTTTTACTTGGTTAGAATTTTCAAATAAAATATTATGTAACATGTTAGTCAGGAATACATTTATTCAATTTTTAAAAAGTTCCAAAAGATTTTACTAGTGTTTAGTTTTTTTTTTTTTATTTAAAGAAATAACTATGTTTGTTACATATGACAACTAATTAATTTTTTTTTCCAAACCAAGTGGGAGTTATTTATTCCATCAAAATAGTTCATATGACAGCTAATTAATACTTTCTTTGTTTAAATTTATGTGATATAATTTATTTTAATATAATTTTAGAAAGAAAGAAAATTTATGATCTAAAATAAGTCATACATATTTGTCTGATTATAAAATATTTTATTAAGATTAAAAAAATATTTTTTAAATTAAATTATTATTAAATATAGAAACATGATATTCTGTTAAAATTAACTAAAAGAATGCTCATATAAATTACTGACATATGGAGTAAAAAATGTGAGAAGTTATAACAATACCCTAGAGAATAGAAATAAAAATATAAAAGAGAATGGAAAACTATCTAGTAAGACAAATATTTGTATCATATCTACTGAATCTTCCAATAGTTCTAAAAAATTACTTATTATTTCACTAATTATGTACTTAATTTCAAGTGAGATACATCACCCCTTTAAAATAGTAGATTTTAAGCAAGGTACATGTATCAATGCACAAATAAAATATTTGACACTAGATACACATGTACATAGAGAGGCAAGCGAGAGAGTTAATTATGTATTTCAGATACATATATATCATATTTGGATATAGTATCCGGAACAAATTACACCATCTCATGTATTCGAAATACATGATATTTGGTACCAGATATACAAACACATAAGGAGAGAGGTGAACAATATAGGAGAGACACGAGCAATGGAGTCAATGTATCCTAAATATATATGCAACTCATGAGAGTCAGTATATCCTACATACATGTCAATCACATATGTATATCTAAAAAAAATTACACATAATTCAACTCAAATTTTGATATAGTACATATATTTAAGTGCGTCAGATACATATCCTGACAAAGAAAAAAGTGTCACAAATAGTAATTTTCTAAACTAATGAGAGCGTACCTTATTAAGACCTAAACACGTGAAATTTGTGTTATTTTCTCAAATAGAATTAATGAGCCCTCTTGACAAGTGGCTATGGACAAGTGCAAAAATAGCCATATATCTTCTTGTACATAAGAAATGAACCATGGTCCTACAACACCTCCTGCACTGCAATCACCCCTAGCCAGCTTTGTAGGGGAGTGGGTTGCCATAATAATTATGTTTTTGAAATCAATAAACAGCTATGCTGTCTGTAGTACTATACATATATGTATTCATGGGGTGCAAAAACAACAGAAAACGTGTTGATGAAGTGAAGGTAGAGTATATATGAGGGGAAAATGTCACATCCATGCCTCGTAAAATTGTAGATCAACTTCACGTTCCGCCGGCGCCACGTTCTTAATAAAATAATCAGAGGCGCGGAGCTAGATAATAAGTAGTGTGTTTGGATAAACTCAATAGCTTTTATTTAGATTATGCATTTGTATTATTAAAACATTCATTAAAGATGTATAAATGTTAACTTGTGAATATGATAATTACTAAGAGAAGTAATAAATTCAAAAACAAATTCAAAATCTATAAACTTTAAATCTTATTTTCATCTCTACGTCTTCTATACTATTGGATGGAAGATAAAATATGACGAACATACACGATGTGCCTAATGGTTGAGATCTCGAGTGAAATTCCTAATAAGAAATGATACCTTTTCCAACTCCTTCGTTTTAATTTGGTTGTCTTATTTTAATTTAGTATGCAGTTTAAGAAAGTGAATTTTTGAAGTTTATGATTTAGAATTAAATATATATCAAATGTATTTAAATATCTTTTAATTTTATAGTCTTAAACATGTTATGTGGTAACGTAAAAATTAAAAATTAAAATATTATCAAAAAGATTTTTTTTTTTAAAAAAATAGATTAAAATAAATAAATTAGGACAACCAAATTAAAAGTTGAAAGAAAAAGAATGCTAAGGATTAAAATCTGTTAGGAAAAATTAGGAAGGACGAGCACTTCCAAATTACTCAAAAAAAAAATTATAAAAAAGAAAAAGAAAATAGGTCTTCTTTCTTAATTTCGTTATACTTGCTCACAAATTCTCATAATTAAATAAAATAATTGAACTACGCACATATATATTTATTGATTTTCTTCTCGTATATATGAACTTTTACGAACACACTATTTTAATCGTAGGATTTATTTTACCTTCTCTAATTCATGACTAGTAAAACTATTCATGTATCATTATTCATAATTAATCATTGAGTTTCGATAGCATATGATTGAAGATTATATCTGCTTCGAACGAAATACTTATTTATATAAATAAAAAAAGATAGAAGATATTATCTGATGATCATATTATTATTTTGATTCATGTTATTTATTTTTTATGACCAGGCAGCCTCATAATCCATACTGCAATGATAAGGGGGTGACGATATACTGCCTTGGTAGGTTTGGATTTTTTCTATAGTTCAATTCATCATTTGTTATGACGTTTGGTAAGTTAGGCTAATGTAGTCCGTTGAAGATATAATAAAATAAATAAAAAATATATTTATTTTAATAATTTACGTATCTAAATTAATAATTATATAATTTAGTATATATAAGTAAAATTATATTAGGTTCGACTCTAATCATCATTTATTATTAATGAAACAAATCACATGTTCAATCTATAAAAAGAATCAAAACTGCATATGAGGAAATCTAAAGAATATAACTTTTTAAATAAATAAAATGTGCTCTTACATTATTAATAACACATTATATATAATTTTTATTTTTCCTTCCGTTTTTTGATTTGAGATTTTTTTTCATTCCTCCAAAGTTGGTAGAAAAATACTGACACTTTTACTTTTATTTTAATATTATAGTAAAAGAAATGAAATTGATTTCAAGAACTACTTTTGACATTTACTAAGTGGTAAAACTAAAACATTCAAAAGATATATATATAAATGGTATCATTTTTCATTTATAATAATAGGTGAACTTAAAGCTCGATAAATGAACTCGACCTCTTGCACATTATCAAAGTAAGGAATAACGTACTAATTTTTAATATGGAAAAGTGTCAAATATATCTTGTACGTATTTTATAAGAAATACTTTATATATATATATACTTCTTGCACTATGTTGTTTTATTAGTATTTTTAACGGACGGACAAATAATTCATCCCTAGTTTTAAATCAAATATTCATTTTGGATCAAGGACAGTTAAATAAAAGAGTTTCTAAAGTGAATCGGATATTTAAAATTGGAGATAAGGTTATTTATTTCTAAGCTTGTCACATGCATGTATGTCTTTTTAAAATCAAAAGGTAAATGAACATAAAAATAAAATATAAAGAGTATATTTGGAAAAAAAATTAAAAATATAATGAGAAAAATATGGAACGAAAATATAATGAGAGATATATTTAAATATTTTTTATAATTAAAAAATAGTGAAAATTATGTAGAATTGCAAACATTTAAACCATATTAATTGTTATAGTTACTGTTTAGAGAAATTCTAATAACTATAGTTTCGATCAGTCTTGATATTCGCTTGATTTGTATAAATTCAAATTTTGTAATTCAGTTTCTATTTGTATAAATTAAGAATTTTGTATATGCTTAACTTAGCTATTTGTATATAATTTATGAAAATTCATGATAAATTACCATGTTTATATATATTGACAAGAGAAATATACAAACAAAGTTCTGAAAAATTATTAAATGTATAAATACTTATCATATTTATATATTCACAAGTGAAATATATAAATGGGCAAAAATATACATCCGCAACCTTCATAACAAAAGAAACTATAATATGAAGTCCAATTATAAAAATTATAGTTATATATAGACCCTTATTATAACTATTATAATTGTTATTTCTGAAATTTTCTCAAAAAAATATATAACACCTTTTTCTGTTTATCGTATAATGGAAGTGTCATGAGAAGATGTTCATGAGCTCGACAATTATAATTTAACATGTGCCAATGTACCCTATTTTTATGTTATAAACTAGTGGAAGGAAGGTGCATTATTTTTTTTGACAAATATTAAGGGTAATGTCATAAGATCCTCCTTAATTAAGGCCTCCACTTCCAAACAAATTTGATATTTGTGGTACCCCTTTAAATTTGGCTCAATACAATGAACACCGCAAATTAAGTTTATGATTTGATGGATGGACCAAAATTGGTAAAGCCAAGAAAATCAACACACAGTTTGGACGTTTTGAATGTATAGTATACTTTAGGGATTTACAGAAGTGGGTCGGTTACACATGAGCTAGCATTATTTGGGTACAATTTGTTAGACCTAAAAAATGAAATGAATAATTGAAAAAAAGTTTATATTTGTCATGTCATACGTACTCATACACCAAAAGAATACACCCTTTTCACGTGATAATTCAACTCGTGGCGCACAAAAAATTTAAGATAAAACGTAAGATTTTTTAAACTTATAGTTTATAGAAGTACACACCCTAATTTCAAATCAATCATCTTATTAAAAATAAGATGAGGAATTTAAAGTTAAATTGTCTGAGGTGACAAGTTTAAACTTTTAATTTTAGTTATGATGATCTAATTTACTTGTATATTTGAATCGAATTTTTAATTACGCTATTACATAACGTATAAGTTTAAAGTATGGAATGGATGGATGATTTTCGTAATGGCGCAAAAGACATGAGAAATGAGCCCCATGTGAGTGACAGGATATGACATCCCAATATTAGGGTTTGTGAAAACACAATACAAGAGGTGATGGAGATGGACCATCCCATTCTTCTAAATTATCAAAAAATCCAGGTTACATGCAGAGAAAGGCTTCACTTGTCACCATGCAGCTTCCGTTTTGATCAATTTTACCTTTTTATTTAGTATGTTTGGATGGATTTATTTTTAATATTTTAAAATAAATTATTTTTATTATGATTGATTAAAATAAAGAAATAATCTGATTTATGCTAAAATAACAAAAATAAAATCACTCAGATGTATTGAGACAAGTGTCATGTATCAACAATGGTAATATATCATGACGCGATGTATCAGGACAGGTGCGTGTTGCATTAGTATCGTGACGCGATGCATCGAGACATTGAGTGATATATCCAAAACTGAAACGCTATGTATCGAGATGTTGAGTGATATATTCGGGACGTTAAATAATGTAACCGAAGTCATAAAATTTTAAGGAATTTTCGTACTTTGAAAAAGGGCAGGGATAAGATGTAATTAACTTTTAACACTATGGAATTTGTGTAAAATTATCATTTTTATTTGGGAGATATGGGCAAAATAAGATTTGGGTGCCACAGTTTAAATTTTAACCTCTTTAAAAAATTATGCAAAAGATAATTTCTTTCCTAAGATCGAGAACAAAATCTAAACAATTTCTAATTATATTTTAGATATCATCTTAACATATTTGTAAAAGTTTGCCAATAATTTTATGATAACTAATCACTTAGATTTTTTTAAAAAAAAATTACCTAGATTTGGTCATATATTTTAACGTATCACCTGAATTTGTTGAAACAATATTTATGGCAAAAGATCTTTGACGATTCGTAAAAATTTATGGCAAAAAAGACTGATGAATAAAGTTTCTAATTTCAATCGATAAAGAATGAAATAGGTTTCTCAATACATATATTTGTTGGATTTTTCTTCATTTTAGTAATTTTACTTAGGCATAATAACTAATAATAATTGTATAAATGAATGGACCCAAACCGAATGCCATCCAATTAATGAGCCTTTAGGCTCTTTATTTTGGGTGCCTGTGAAAGGTCACCTATTTACTTCGTTTGTCTCAATTTGATTGGCATCATTAACTTTAAATGTAATAAAAAATTATATTAATTTTATATGAAATTTCAAGTAGATACATTTAAATACACGAGGAGAGTAGTGAATAAACAAGAGAGGAGAGTGACAAACGAAAAAAGAGAAATGCGAATGAAAGAGTTATATACATACAAAATCACTTGGATAACATATCTTAATGAATTATACATAATTTTACTCTAAATATATGTATGTTAAGTATAAATTCTGATAAATTTGTTAAAGAAAGAAGGGAAAAGTATCTGATATACCCCTCAACTTTGTCATTTAGAGCTGATATATCCCTTATTATGAAAGTGGCTCATATATACCCCTACTTGTAAACAAATGGCTCACATATACCCTTTTCCTCTAACGGAAATAAAAAAAAAATTTAATCTAAATTTTTATTATTTTTTTCTAAAAAATATAATCCTATATGAGTAAATTTAATCCTCGTCAAACATATTTTTTTTGACTTTTTTTTGTTTCAATGACTAATTTATAATTATTATTTTGATAATCAAATTTATTTATGTTTCACTAATATTCTTGTAAAACTTATTGTAGATGACCAGATTTTTTCTTCGAATACGAAATTAAATTAATACACACAAAAAAATAGTTTAATCTTTTATTCTTTAAACTAAGGAATGAAAGAAAAAAACAAAATAAGAATAAGAAATTCAAATAATTATAATAAAAGAAGTCAAAAAATAATTTATGTATGAAAAAAATTAAAATATATCTTGAACTTTGATAGAAGAATCATATATACCCCTAAATAATTTTTTTTTAAAATTAGAAGTAATAAATATAAATTTAAAACTAATTTTTTAACTACCGTTAAATGAAGGGTATATGTGAGCCATTTTGTAACGGCAGGGATATATGTGAGCCGTTTGTATAACGGTAAGGACATATATGAACCACTTTTATAACGAGGGGTATATCAGCTCCAAATGACAAAGTTGAGGGGTATGTCAAACCCTTTTCCCAAGATTCAAAAGTAATTAGGCACTAAAAGTCTAAACTAGTCGAGTGAAAGACAAATTCGTTTTATGGCAGTTGGCTTTAAAATGGGAAGCTAAGTAAATGGTCCAATGGGCCTAAATTAAATTTGGGAAGACAAGATCCACAATCCACTCAATTTTTTCCCTTTCTCTGACCTCTGAATTTTAAGGCTAATGTTATTTGGACAGCAACCTCTGGGAACAAAATACACCATAAAAACCACTAAATCAATATTCTCCTTATATAGTTTTGGGCTTTAATTTTGCCTCCAAAAATTTAAATTTATCCTCTCAAGTTATAAACTATATTTTTCTTCTTATCAAATTTTTGAAAAGAAATCCTTATTTTTAATGATGAACATGACTTATATATACTCTACTGTTATATAAATAATTTATATTATTGATTTTCTCTAATGGAGGTAAAATAATAATTTAAATTAGTTTTTTTAATATTTTTTTTTCATTGAAAAGAAGAAGATAATCTATGTAGGAGTATAGTTGATCCTTCTCACACTTGCTTTTTTTAAATTATTTTTATTCATTTTTTTCAAAGGTTTCCTCAAGGGGCTTCAATAGATAAGTCAAATAAACATGGAGGGGGGTTCAACCTGATCTCCGCATTTCAACACTAGGAGTTAGGGAACATCCTTACTCTCTAACTTATTTATTGACTAATTTTAATTTATTGTTTTTAATGATAAAATTTATTTTCTTACTTATTTTTATAAAATTTATTATAAATGTCCCAATTTTTTCTTATACATATCAACACTAAATTAAAAATACACTTTCTTTTTCTAGATATAAACACTAAATTATTATGTGCGAAAAGACCAAATACACGATTATTTTAAAATTTTAAAACTATTTTTTCATTTTTGTAATGGTAAAGGTAGATGTGAACCATTTTTATAATGATAATGGTACAAGTTATTTTATAACGGTACAAGAATATGCAAATCATTTCTGTAACAAGGAATATATTAACTCTATCAGACCCATTCCCTTTTTTTTTTTTACAACAAATTAAAGAAGATATAGGATCATATTAACTAAATGAAACATAATAAGTAGTATATGATTTCTAACATTTTAATTGTGTCAAATTCTTTTTGGGACATTGAACTTACTGTTTTTTCTATTCTAAACTATATGAGTTAATTTGATTTGATATGAATGATATTATATCTTGTGATTATAAATTATGTTATTAAAATTGATATAAAAATGTATATAATTCTTTTTTGAATGAATTAAGAGAAAATTGAGACAAAGGGAGTAGTCGCTACTTACAAGTTACAACAACTCATTTATCAATGATTGTGATAAATGTAGAGTGTATGAATGGCTCCACTTTGACTCTCTGGTAGTATAGTGAAAGTGGTCTATCCTTCTCATTTTAAGCTTTAGAGTGAAAGACAAATTCCTTTCCATAAATTGCTAGTCCCCTCCAATATCTCAACCTAGGACAGCATGACTCATAAATTGGCCAATGGGCCTCAATATTCAATCATCATAGTTGTATTCTCAAATACAAATCCTAAAGTCCATCAAAATTGTTCACTTATAACCTATTAGTGATATTGTTCACTGTGGTCTAGATATGCACAATTTTAAAATGTGTCACTAGTGAGTAAGTCTTTTTATTTATATATTCAACATCTCTTTTATGTTTTTTTGCTGATATAAAACTTTTTATCTTAAGTTAAAATGTCACATACACTATCTTTTATGAGCTCAGCGTCCTCACTGAGATTTGCCTCGTCACATAAGGTTGCTTAAACACAACACTAAAACTTACCCCATTTTTATCGAGACTTGCCTAAACTTAGTTAAATTCCACCTCACATTATCAAAGCTAACATAGGAATGATACACTTCTATTAACAATATTTTTATTAACCCTATGCCAAACGACCTAAGTAAATTTGAGGCAAGAAAGATGAATCTGCCTCCTCATAGTTAAAAGTATGAACCAAGGGTACATATTATAACATGTTCCAATGTATCCCATTTGTTGTATACGACAATTTTCATGTTAGTGTGGAGTGAATAAATGAAGGTTTACATCTAAAATCTGGCGTGACAAGATTAATGTGTCATCAAAACATTAAGGTAAGTTCAGTAAAATAGTATTAACATCAACAATGTTGTATAAGTTGAGTGTTGGCGAGTCAAAACTCTTACTTTCAGAGAAGCAAGTTGTGGAAATAATTAGGATATGAGATGGATGCATGAACATTCTAGGAGAGATTTGATTAGAAATGAACTTTGATATCTGTATGGAGTTTGATTAAATTCAAATTTGGTTTGGAAAAGTCTCACATCGGGAGTAAAACACTTTCTTACAAAGATAACTTTATTTTCAGAAAAATTTAAACTCAAAACTCTTTGATTAAGAATAAAGAAACACTATATCACTCTACCACAATCCTTATAAATAACAATACAATTTTAATATGTATTAGAAGGAGTAGTTATTAATTAATGTAACATTAAAGGAAAAATACCTAACTACACAATTTTACTTTTCATATTCTCTAAAATTTCCTTTCATTTCGAAATATTACAAAAATTCCTATTTTCCTTTCCTTCTCTCCTTTTCTAGATACATAACTCACATAAATCTAACCCAAAGATTTTTGTTCCAATTTTAACGCCTGAATCACTCCCAGAGATCAGCAATTGTCTTCATCACTTTATTTTTTAATTTCAAATTTATTCTTTCTCCAGTTTATCGATTTCTAGTTCCTAAAGAGATAAAAGTACTTCTTCATCATTTTTCTCTAGCTCTTGGATTATCGTTTAAAAAAAATATTCTTCTTAGCTTTTCATCTACACTTTTCTGATATCGTTGTTGAGTAGTATTTATCTTACTCAATATAGATGTACTTAATACATAAACACTATCTAATGTATAACTTATGTGTATCGAGTTCTATAATGTATCTTCATTCCTATTCAAATTTAAAAGGTTATATAGATAGTACCAAATCAATTGTGTGTTATGCATCTATAATATTTCATGTTTGCTCAGTCTTGTCCAACTTAGAAGGGTATGTATATGTATACATTATCCAATATTAATCTTGATACATAAATCATAATATTTTATGATTAGAGCACTATGTATCAGTTCCAATAATAGGTATACGATACAAAACAATGACAATATTGACTACTTTATTATGTATCAAATTATGATATTTTTATCTTTTTAACTCTTATATTTTAGTTTTATGATTCATTGTACAGCGCATTGATGTAATTTCTACTATCTCTGGAAGAAGTAAAAATTTCAAATTGACAACCAATATAGATACATATTAATGGTTAATGTGTATCACACATATTTGATATACATCAATGCTCATGATACATTAATACAAATTACTACTAAATATTCATTTTTTTGGCAACTAAAATTGTATTTGATGCTTAATAGCTAACACACATTAATGTATCGATCTATAATTTACGAGTAAATACACTATAATAACCACTAATACAACTATTCACAAAAAATCAATTATACAACATCTCAAGATCACAAATAAAAAAATCAACTACATAACGTCTCTCCATAAAGAACATAAGTTTCGGAATGAATTTGAGTAGATACTTAGTATCCCACTTAACAACATCCATAGCATGGCTAAGTTTGCCACTAGCAGCCATTTGTCTACCATATTCCAAAATACTCCATGACAACATGACATAGGCAAATCAAATTTCATATTATCATCTGCATCATAATAACCTGCAACCAAATCAATCTGCAAAAACATCCTCCAATAAAATCAAAACTCAAATTCATCAAACCATTTGCAACTAAAATATAGCTAATTGGTTTTATAACATACCCACTAGCTTTTCCATCATTATGTTCAGAATTATCCCTCCATTAAACTCTCTGGTTATGAGCAAAATATCCAAATCTCTGAGCTTCGTAAAACAAAAATATTTTACTGAAAACTTCACCATAATTTTGCCCAGCGAACAACAAGAATAATCACAAAACTAAAAGATTTTCAATGAACTCATACAAGAATTTTGAATCTCAAAATTTTTTGACAATATCCTCAAATAATTGTATAGGAATAAAACAACACTCGTCTCTTGTAATGTATCGAATCTTCAGATTTTTCTCAACTCAACGATCTCCAAACTACAATGATTGATTCAACTCATCTCTCTTTCTTAGATTCTTGAATCTCTCAATGAAATAGAGATATTCATGATGTATCAACTCAATTTTTCAATGATTTTGAATCGAAATTGAAAAGATTTTTGACAATTTGGGAGAAGAAACTTAAAGTTTCAATTTTTGAAGTTCTTTTGCTTTGGAAGAAATTGATTAACAATGAACAATAAAGTAATTGTGTAATTTATGAATTTGATATTTAATTTAACGTTTTTTTCCGTTTTAAGTACAACAGAAAAGATTTATTCCCTTTTTAGCGCAATAGAAAGATTCTACTTGTATCAGAATTAATGCGTTCGAATGGTGTCCTATATATCCGGAATATATAAATTTTAAGAAATTATTATAATTAAAATAAAAATCGAAATATGATGTAATTTACTCCTCACACTATGTAAGTTATACAAAATTAAATTTTTTCAAAGGAAAACCACAAATAGAGTTATTGATTGCAGCAGGACAAAAAAAGTGAAATACTAATAGAAAGAAAACCACAAATAGAGTTATTGATTGCAGCAGGACAAAAAAGTGAAATACTAATAGAATGGACAAACGACAGGTGAATATGCAAGATCAAAGTAAGTGCAAAAACCAAAGTATAGATAAAATAGTGATGAAACATAAATATATTTTTTTTCATTGAAAGATGAGTGAACGAAATTTGGAGTGGGCACATATAAATGATATGTACCTTATGATAACATTGATGTAAAATCTGACAAAAAATGACACAAACAAGATGCATGTTTTACGCTGAGAATATGATAGCTAAATAGTCCTATAGTATTATCATTTTCATTATTAATTCTATATAATAATAATTGTTGCAGTGGAGACAAAATTACCAAGTCCCATGTGATTGACAGAAATAGACTTAGTAATAATAGTTGAAGGGAAAAAAAGAAGAAGTAATGGACCTTATTTTTATCTTGCTTCCAAACAATCAATAACTTGCATGCAAACAAACACTAGATATCTTAGTTTCTCTTTTTTTACTCATCATATTTGCCTCTTTTGTCCCTTTCTCTATCCCTTTCCCAAAACTTTTGAGGACTCACTTTCATTACATCACATGACTTTTAATTATGTGAAACATAAAAGCATTAAAATTGGTAAATCTCAAGTAATTTTTTATTTTATTGACCATTTTACTTTATTAAGAAATGGAAAAAGGTTAAAAATATTTTTAAACTATTCGAAATAAATCATATTTATTCTTAAACTATATTTCGGCTCAAAATTGTCTTTCCCGTCAAACTATTGGGTCAAAAGTGTCCTTATTAACGGAAGTTGTTAAATGCCACATTGCATGCCAATAGGGTTCCACTGCCACACAGTCTAAACGGAAAAGGGTAAAAAATACCCTTAAACTATTCAAAATAGCTCATATATACCCTTACACTATATTTCGGCTTTAAACTACCCTTCCCGTCAAACTATTGGGTCAAAAGTATCCTTTTTATTAACGGAAGTTACGTTATTGAATGCCATGTGAATATCACTTTGCATGCCAATAGGGTTCCACTGCCACATAGACTAAACCCCTAAATCCTAATTACTCCCCCCCCCCCCC